>NC_068983.1:39696470-39700795 GCF_001194135.2 Octopus bimaculoides | reverse complement strand
CCCTATTTTTTCACATTTTCCTCTTTCAGTAGCTGCTGTTTCGCAAATTACGTCTACGTAGTTTTGAGTGAACCCCGTACACCTCCACATGACTAAAAGTGGACTAAACGGTTTTGAATAAATAAAGAACTGTATTAACTGCATTGATCGTCTGTATTGGTTGTCTGTGCTAGTTTAATATTTTGTACACGCACATCATAACAACATATAATCCAGTCAATCGTCACTCGAAAGCGAGTATGGCTTAGTAACTTGTGCTCTGATTTCCCCTTGTTGCTTTAGCTTCCTATGGATTAACGAGCAAACATGGAGTCTTTCTTGGGTCACTTACTCATGACTCAGCGAAACATCGAGGATGTGACAGTTGGTGGGAAGAAGGACTCTGTATCAGTACTCATCCGTTATTTATCTGTATTTGAGTAGCAGTGTAAAATAAAGTGGTTTGCTCAATATATATGGATGTGTATGTATGTATGTATGTATGTATGTATGTACGTATGCATGTATGTTTGTATGCATGTATGTATAATGGTTTTCTTGACATTTTTGCTGTGGTTGAAACCATCGATTCACAATTTTGTACTCCGAATCTAGATTTACAATCATCTTCCCAGGATTCCAGAAATATCTTTCCTGATGCTTGCAGCTTGTCCCGATCTTCTGTCGTTCTTACCTGCACAGATAGACGGACAGATAGACAGACAGATAGACAGAGACAGACAGACTGGCAGACAGACAGCCTGAAACACAGAGAGAGAGACAGACAGACAGACAGATAGAGAGTGAGAGAGCCAGAGACACAGAGAATGACAGACTGACAGACAGACAGACAGACAGAGACAGACAGATATAAATCATTCTCACAAGAGTCGAACAGGTAATCTAGAACTGAGAATACAAGTAGCCCTTAATAATTGATGGGCCAGAGTGAGGACCAGAATGGGTAGCCTTTGATTTATACAGCACGTTTTGGCCCAGCCATTTGGTACAGTCGTTTTGACGCCGCTATTTGGCCTCACTGATTCGACGCTGACTTTTTTCATACCAGGGATTTTAATGTTTTCTTTTTTGTTGTTGTCTACCTCCCCTCGCTCTCTCTCTTTGTGTTTGTCTCACTTTCTATCTTTCTGACTGTCTGTCAGTCTATCAGTCTGTCTGTCAGTCTGTCCTTATCTGTCTGTCGTTCTCTGTGTCTCTGGCTCTCTCTCTCTCTCTCTCTCTCTCTCTCTCTGTCGGACTGTCTCTCTCTCTTTCTCTTTCTCTCTCTTTCTCTGTCTCTGACTCTCTGTCTGTCTCTGTCTATCTGTCTCTGTCTATCTGTCTCTCTCTCTCTATCTCTCTCTCTCTCTCTCTCTCTCTCTCTCTCTGGCCGTCTGTCTGTCTGTCCCTCTGTCCGTCTGTCTCTGGCTCTCTGTCTGTCGGTCGGTCTCTCCCCCCTCTCTCTCTCACTCTGTGTCTCTGGCCCTCTGTCTGTCTGCTTGTCTTTGTCTGCCTGTCTGTCTCTCAGTTTCTTGCTCTCTATCTGTCTGTTTCTGACTCTCTGTCTATCTCTCTGACTCTAGCCAAGTCTACCAACTGATAAACTGAACACCTTGACCACTGGACCACGTGAATTTACAACATTGTGGTCTATTTTATATTAATAACATAACACCTCTAATGAAGTTCATAAATTCTTTGTACTATAGGCACAAGGCCTGAAATTTTGGAGTGGAGTTAAATACATCGACCCCCGCTGCTCAACAGGTGCTTATTTTATCGATCCCGAAAAGATGAAAAGCAATGTCAATCTGGTGGGATTTTAATTCAGTATGTAACATCGGAAAAATTGCTGCAAAATTATTTTTCCGAAGCTCGAAGTGTTCTTCCACCTCACCACCAAGTAAAATTTGTAAAACACACAAGGCAAATTCGTGTACTGTAACAAGGGGTAAATTCTTATTTATATTGAGCAAAAGAAAAGGGCTTTTAACGAAGCCTCATGTCCCACCCCATCGCATGAACCATAAACTTTTCTTATTTTATGAATACCATTAACCCTGTTTTATCGACGCAGAGCGTGATTGCTTTCCTCTCATTCTAATTTGTTTCTCTTTCTCTGTTTTATTAAACATTATATTCTCTTTTATTTAAATAATCTTAAAATCCGAATGGTTTGTTCCGTTTATTGAATCAACCTTATATTTCTAATACTTTGTTTTATTAAAATAATGCTATATTCCTATTTTCTTCAGTTGTATATAACCAAAGTTTTATTCCTAATAGTCTGTTACATTATATTAAAGCAATATTATAATCATAATGGTTTATTCCATTTTATTAAAGTAGTTTTATTCCTAATCGTTTATTCTGTTTTATTAAAATAACTACACATTTTCCCTAATGGTGTTTTTCTGTTTTATAAAAATTTTCTTAATGGTTTTTCCTGTTTTTTTTTTGTTTATTTTTTACCTGCTTCTTTTATTTCAGGAAAATAACTCTATATTTCTAATAGTTGTTTTATTCAAGCAACGTTCTATTTCTAAAGGTTTCTGTTTAACTTAATACCGAAACACTGCTGTATTCCCAAACATTGGTTTTGTCTTATTTAAATAACATTAATTCTCTCATTGTTTAATCTTATAACGTTATTCCCCTGGACGTATCTTCTAATTAGTTAAAACTACGTTTTATTCTTAATTGCTGTTTTATTTTATTAAAACTACGTTATATTCCTAATTGTTTTTCTGTTTTATAAAAACAACTCTTCATTCCTAATTGCCGCTCTCTTTTATTAAAACGATTTATATTCCCTATGGTTTTTCTATATTATGTAAACAAAATTTTAATATAGCGGTTGTTCTATTTTATTAAACTTACCATACATTCTTAATAGTTCTATTTTATTGAAGTAATATTATATTCCTAATGTTTCCTTTGTTTTATTAAACTAACGTTATATTCATATTGATACTTCTGTTTTATTAAAACAGTGTTTTTGTTTTATTCTTAACTGTTATTCTACTTTAATAATAAAATGTTATATTCCTCGTCCTTTAATTCATTCCAATAAAGTTACATTCTTAATGCTTCGCTCTATTTTATTAAAATAACCCAATATTCCTGATGGTTCTACTTTAAAACGATATTATATTCCACCTAGTTTGTTCCATTTTATTAAAACGTTGTATTTCTAACCCTCTCTTGTCTTATAAAAATAACCGTACGCTCCTCATCGTTTGTTTAATTTTACTAAAATACCATTATATTCCTAAAGTTCTATCTAATTAAAAGCTACGTTCTAATGCTGGCTATTGTTTACAAAGGCTATGTCTTATCATTAATGGGCGTATTAATTTATTAAAATGGCGTTATATTCCTGATTGTTCTTTTACACAACGCCGAATAAATAGCGGTTGCTCTGTTTCATTAAAATAACGTATGCTCACACTGGTTTACTGTGTTTTATTAAACTACGCTATATTTCCTATGTTTTGTACTATTTATTGTAATAATGTCATACTTGTACATTTTTGCTCTCTTTTCTTCTTAGAACATCATATTTCTAAGACAAGGAAATGATAAAAGATGTGTGTATCTCCGATACGTTTGCTTGCAGAAGATTCTAACACGGTAAAGTTCTCAGAGTTTCTGTTGCTTAAGCAAGCCGTGGCGCTGTGGAACCGACCGATCTAGAACTTTTGAAAACGTTCCAAATTTCTGGTCTGAAATTCCTTCACAGCCGACAAGGCAGGAGAATATCCTCGTAGAAACACGAAGTAATTCCCTGACTGTGGTAGCATATATCCTTCATCAGATCTCTTTATGGAAGAAGGCGACGAGTTGGCAGTGTCGTTAGCACGCCGGACGAAATGTTTCGCGGTATTTCGTCCGACGCTACGTTTTGAGTTGAAATTCCGCAGGGGTCGATTTTGCCTTTCATTCTTTCGGGGTCGATTAAATAAGTACCAGTTACGCACTGGGGTCGATGTAATCAACTTAAACCCTACCCTCCCAAATTTGAGGCCCTGTGCTTCCAATAGAAAGAATCTCTATCGAATGCCAAAATTGTCTTACCACGGTCAACTTAGACAATGAGCGCTTGGCAACATTCCAGAGGCCAAACGCTCATCATTGGTGTCTGCGCTTGACCCGGGACTGCAAGTTCGGTCAAACAGACATAATAAAAATAATAATTACATTTTCGCTGCAGTTAATTAAATAAACCATAAAGGAATCCAATAAACATTTTAAAGAGATTGTCGGCAGCCATAATCGTAGACTTAGTAGTGGTGGTAGTGGTGGTGGTGGTGGTGGTGTATATATGTATATATATATATATGTAT
>NC_068983.1:39695948-39696346 GCF_001194135.2 Octopus bimaculoides | reverse complement strand
GGTGGTGGTGGTGGTGGTGGAGGGGAGGTGGCGGTAGAGTGGAGATGGTGGTAGTGATGGCAGAGTGGTAGTAGTGTGTGGTAGATGGTGGTAGTGGTGGTGGAGGTGATGTTAGAAGTAGTGGTAGTGTCAAATTTCTTATATTGAAGCGGTTCATTTAAGACACGAGAAAATTATACTAAATACACACATACACACACACACACACACACATACACATACATATAAACTCATGCATATACTTTTATATACTGACACACATATTTTTATATATATATATACATATATATATGTATATATATGTATATATTCATATATGTATATATATATGTATATATATATGTATATATATACATATATATGTATATATATATATATATATATATATATATATATAT
>NC_068983.1:39692643-39694941 GCF_001194135.2 Octopus bimaculoides | reverse complement strand
TATATATATATATATATATATATATATATATATATATATATCAGAATACTCATTTTGGTGGCTTTGTTTCACTGTTTTTTCATCTCTTTTGTACGAATTTTTTCATCCATTTTTGTAAAATTTCGATTATTAATAATTTTTTATCTCTCTCTTCTTACGTCCTCTCTCCCTTTCTCTCCCCCTGTCTCTCTCTCTCTCTCTCTTTCTATCTCTGTCTCTTGGGTATTCTCTCTCATTCTCTCTCTCTCTGTCTCTCTTTCTCTTTCTCTCTCCCTCACACACATACACACGTTCTTGCATTATAAATGGATTGTAAAACCCAATGTTTGGGTGTTGAATAATGAAACAAAGATAATTTTAAAAAATAAAAACCAAACGGAAGAAACAGAATATACTTTTGTCCAAGGCAGCTGATTAAAACATATTGTGCTAAGGAAGTCTAAACACATACATACGTACACACACTACAGCTTCATACAGGCATGTATACATATACATGCATACATACATACACACAACATAAACACACACACGCGTACTTGCATACAAACACACTCACACACACACACAAAATTATATGTATGCAGACTTGTACATATATATATATATGTGTGTGTATATATACATATATATATATATATATATATATATATATGTATGTGTGTAATATATATGTATGTATACATATATGTGTGTGTGTGTGTGTGTATGCATATGTACATGCATACACATACATTCACACAAAACCTCTCACACACATATATTGTAAGTAATTATGGTATGCATGTGTGCATATGTATAGCCGTATGTGAATATACATGTCTGTAAGTGTATATGTGTGTTTTTATTGTGTATGAATATATATATATATATATATATATATATATATATATATATATATATGCGTGGGTGTGTATGATGTATGTGTGTATTTGTAGGCATGTATACTTTGTATTGAAATATATATATGTACATGTATATGAATATGCATACTTATGCATTTCTATGTATGCATACGTATATATATCCATATATACATACATACATGTACTTATGTATGCATGTATGTATGCATGCTTATGTGTATGTATGTAAAGAAAGACTGACTGGGTGGTCATTTCATTTGTTTGAAGATAATGAACAGTGTGTTGGCAATGACAATTGAGAAGTGGTGGGAGTAAAGACAGTGGTGGTGGCGGCGGCAGCGGCGGTGGAGCTTGCGATGAAAAATAAACAGAGAAATGTGAAATGTATGTTGTACGATGGCTGCTGTGTGCGCATGCCTGCGTGCGTGTGCACGCCTGTATGTGAATCGCTGTAGAAACCAGAATAGGGGAGGCCAAATACTCTCATGTTTATAGAAGAAAGTAGAATTACCATTATGTTGGACAAGAATAGGGAGCAAATTACCAAAAGATTATCTGAGAATAATAATGGAAGTAAAATTAATATAATTAATGATGTTAATTTTTTATTACCCATCGGGGGCTAAACATAGAGGGACAAACAAAAGCAGACAAAAGGATTAAGTCGAATACATCGACCCCAGTGCGAAACTGGTACTTATTTAATCAACCCCGAAAAGATGAAAGGCAAAGTCGACCTCGGCGGAATTTGAACTCAGAACGTAACGGCAGACGAAATACCGCTAACGATTCTGCCAGCATGTCGCCTTATTGATACATTTTTTTTCTTTTTTACTCTAGGCACAAGGCCTGAAATTTTGGTGGAGGGGACCAGTCGAAAGGATGAAAGGCAAAGTCGACCGCGGCGGAATTTGAACACAGAACGCAACGGCAGACGAAATACCGCTAGGCATTTCACCCGGCGTGGGTTTGTTCCCCATTATCGTTTGACAACCGGTGTTGGTGTATTTAAGTTCCCGTAACGTAGTGTTTCGGCATAAGGAGATGATAGAATAAGCACCAGACTTTCAAAAAAAAGAAGGTAATATAATATAGGAGTCAAATATATACATAGCCTTTATATATTTAATCCTTTATATTGAACACTCAATATTTCATCTATTCAATAAGAGATATTCCATATATTCAATAAGACATTCAATACTTTATTTCATTGTACCATCCATTTTTATTTTATATTATTTATTGTATATTATATTATATATTGTATATTCCATATTCTATATCCCACATTGGTTTTGCAGGAATATAAATAAAACATAAAAAACAGACAGTGTTGGAACTCTTTTAAACAAAATAATATATATATATGTTAATTCTCTAAATGAAGTATTAACAGTAACTGCACGATAAAGTGTAGTATATTGCCACT
>NC_068983.1:39690961-39691747 GCF_001194135.2 Octopus bimaculoides | reverse complement strand
TGTGTCGATAAGCCAGCTGGAGGAGATGTCCTCCTGGGGCTAAAAGCAACAGTAACATCCACCCCTAGGGGTCAGCCACACTTAAGTGGCAATATACTACAATATATATATATATATATACGACGGGCTTCTTTCAGTTTCCGTCTACTAAATCCACTTACAAGGATTTGGTCAGTCTAAGGCTATAGCAGAAGACACATGCCCAAGGTACCACGCAGTGGGATCGATCCCGGGACCATGTGGTTGAGAAGCAGGGTTCCTACTACACAGCCACGCCTGCGCCAAGCCACCCCTACTCAATATTCCTTCAAGTATCAGCAGCAGTAGCATTATTCCACCAAAGGATTTGTCATTACTTTCATCATCATCATCATCATCATCGCCATCTTCTTCGTCGTTGTCATCACTATCATCGTTGTCATCATTACCGTTGTCGTCATCAACATCATCATCATCATCATCATCATTATTTCAGTCAACAACCGTATCGTGCTATCTGTAGTCGTTTTGTTTGTTATCCTTTTTTTTTTTAATTATTTTTCGCTGCGGTGTTTGCTGTAGTGATTATGGCGATAATTGTGAATGTCGATGTGATTGGAACAAATGGTGGGGTGGTGGTAATGGTGAGGGTTAGAGGTAAAAATCTGCGATGCTTTATTAGTTGCCATTCCTTTGATAGCTCTTGCTGTCATCACTATTTCTGAAAGTAGCGTATATGCGTGTGTGCGCGTGCGTGGTTATGTGTGCGGGTGTATATATGTATGTATATATATTTATATATATATA
>NC_068983.1:39689684-39690380 GCF_001194135.2 Octopus bimaculoides | reverse complement strand
ATATATATACCCGCATATTTCTGTCCCTCTCTTTTCCTCTTGCCCTCTATCTGTCTCTCTGTACATATAGACACACATATACGCGCGCATGTATACACGCACACAAATATACTTATGTATATACACGTATAATTACTCACCTTCGCATACTCACGAACACATACATAATACAAACACAAGAATACATATAAGATGCATTAAGTATAAACTCTTTCCTTGTTTAGTTTTCAGGTGTTATTTCGATTACAGTGAGTTCCCCCAGACAATCCAAGCTTCCAGTACCTTGCTTTCCTAGTAAAAAGATAATTCACCTCGTAGGATGTATTCAAAGTGAACTACGAGCTATTGTTGTACATAGATCCACCTGATAAAATACCTGTCAACAAAGCTCTACTCAAACCTACCTGTTGTGAGGACTTAAATTCTTTGTTTCTTTGAACCAGAACTACAGTCCAGCCTATGCGTCATCAGCGTTCCAGTTACCCAGTCATTTTACTCACAAAACATTTGTCTAGCCACTCGGCTCTGGCATACCTGCATTTCTAAGTGTATATATATATATATTTGAAGAAAAGCAACAAAAATTCAATAGGTTATAGCAGTACGTACGTTTCGTACAAACTTCATTTATTTATGCAGTGAGAACACCACATAAGATGTGCAATGAAAATGTACTCCTCAGCTGCATAATGGAAG
>NC_068983.1:39681183-39688529 GCF_001194135.2 Octopus bimaculoides | reverse complement strand
ACACACACACACACACACACACACACACACACACACACACACACACACAGATATATATATATATATGCGCGTGTGCGTATATATATATATAGAGAGAGAGATAGATATTTACATATATGTGTGCGTATGTATGTATTTGTGCTTGTGCTTGTCCCCCTACCGCTGTTGGTGTGTTTACGTCCCCATAACTTAGCTGTTCGGCCAAAGGAAATGATAAAATAAGTCCTGAAGTCGAGTTTTTCGACTAAAGGTAGTGCTCCAGCATGGCCGCAGTCAAATGACTGAAACTAGTAAAAGAACAAAAGAATACACTTGTATTTATATACATATACAGTATATTAACCTTATTTAAATATATTTCTATGGATGTGCGAGATATGTTATATCTAGTACATGCATATGTTTGATATGCACGCGTGTGTGTGTGTGAATGTGTGTGTGTGGGTGTATGTGTGTGTGTGGGTGTATGTGTGTGTGTGTTTGTGTGTGTTTGTGTATCTATGTATGTATGTATTTAAACGTGTGTATGTATAAGTGTATTTTCACAGAAGCCTTCATTCCTCCTCACTTCCTTATTGCTGTCTTTCACTCGCACAGTCTCTCTCTCTCTCTCTCTTTCTCTCTCTCCCTCTCTCTCTCTCTCACTCGCTCATTCATTCAATCTCCTTTTCTGTTTCTCTATCAATCTTTATGTCACTATCTCTTTCTCACCGATTTAAATGATAACACTAATTGATTTCTCTTTCGAATACAACAACAAAATAAATGGACCACAATTTTCCTGTTTTTTTTTTTAATTTGAAATATAAAAAATAAAATGACACAAAATTTACTAGAATAAAAATATATAAACACGAAGCAATAATAACAATAATGTCTGGATTGAGTGTTGGTGGGGAGGTTATTCTTGAAACTGAATCAATGTAAAGTTGTTAGGAGACACAGACAGAAAATGAAGAATTAGGAGGAGGGGGACACGGCAGAAGCGATCGATAAAAAACAAAACAAAAATTTAAAATGATAAAAACAGCTAGAAAATAATAGAAAAAAAAGAAAGCAGAAACCGAATATAGAGCCTACAAATGGCCCCTCCCTTGCAAAAGCAATAGACATTCCAGAAGGAGGGGAGATATTTTGACAAGTATGAAACTCTACCATTTCGGTCAAGAACGAGAAGAAAATGGCATTTAGAGTTTGGTCGGTGCTGGTAACAACAAAGGTACAAGTCTAGTCCTTCATTAACAAGTTCGGGAACTTCCTCGTTAATTAAATAATTATAGTCATTATTTAATAATGATTTCTTAATTAGTCATGAAACCTCACTTTTGCAAATACCGTGAAAGTGGTGATGGGTGGGTTCTTGGGACAGAGGTTTAAATTTAAGCGCGTTCAGCACACACACACACACACACATAACACAAATGCAAACACACTCAGACACCCATTTATTCACACATACGTACACAGCCATTCATACACCCGTATGAAACTAGAAGCTTAGAATTTCGTAGTTTACTGGTGCTTGATGAGACCAAGATACGTTAATAATTACAATAATTATTATTTCTAATATAGGCACATGTCCTGCTATTTGCGGGTAGAGAACTAATAGTTTGCGTCAAGCCCAATAGTTAACTGAAACTTTACTTTATCGATCCCGAGAAGTTGAAAACCAAAGTTGACTTGGGCTAGGTTTAAACTCAAAATGTACAAAACCGGAAGACATGTCGCTGAACAATTTTTTTCCGACACGTTAGTGATTCTACCATATTTAACTGGTTCTTTACTTTATCGACCCAGAAGCGCTGAAAAGCAAAATTATCTTTGGCTGAGTTTAAATTCAGAATGTACAGAGCCGGAAAACATGTCGCTAAGCAATTTGTCCGACACCTTAGTGATACCGCCAGCTCACTGGCTTACTTTCTGATTAAAGCACAAGTCCAGGTGCTTTAAGGGGAGAGTTTTGTCCATGCCATTGATCCCAGGACTTGGGTGAAATTTTACTTTATCCACCAAACTGACTTCT
Organism: Octopus bimaculoides; assembly: GCF_001194135.2. Lineage (NCBI taxonomy): Eukaryota > Metazoa > Mollusca > Cephalopoda > Octopoda > Octopodidae > Octopus > Octopus bimaculoides. The sequence goes on along the minus strand of NC_068983.1, from coordinate 39,686,503 downwards.
ACCTGACTTTAAATCAGAGTGTAAAGAACCTGATAAAATACTGCGCAGTATTTCGTTCGACGCTTTTAAGATTCAGCCAATCCATCACCGTAATCATTAGGATTTGATTACACTCTTAATTACCCCTTTCAACTTTCCACAGTCGGAGAAATAATTCAGCATGGATTAACAGAATTTATTCACAACAAATTTATTGTGGCTTGTGTTATCTAGCAGATTGTTATTTTCCGTTTTTCTTATTTAGTCCGAGTAAGACAGCTTCCCCACCCATCAAATTTGCTGGCCTTATACTAAAATAAGAAAAGATTATTTCGTCTAGGTAAGACAGCAAGCTGGCCGAATCGCTTGCACGCTAGGCAAAACGTTTAGCGGTATTTCGTCAATCTTTACGTTCTGAGTTCATGTTCTGCCGAGATCGATCCTTGCATTTTTCCTTTTGAGGAGTCGATAAAATAATTACTTTTTCTACTCTAGACACAAAGCCCAAAATTTTGGGGGAGGGGTCCAGTCGATTAGATCGACCCCAGTACACAACTGGTACTTAATTTATCGTCCCTCTAAAGGATGAAAGGCAACGTCGACCTCGGTAGAATTTGAACTCAATGTAAAGACAGACGAAATAACGCTAAGCATTTCGCCTGGCGTGCTAACGTCTCTTTTCTACTCTAGACACAAGGCCCGAAATGTTTGGGGAGAGGCGAGTCGATTAGATCGACCCCAGTACACAACTGGTACTTAATTTATCGACCTCCGAAAGGATGAAAGGCAAAGTCGACCTCGGCGGAATGTGAACCTTCAACGTAAAACAGACGAACTACCGCTAAGCATTTCGCCCGGCGTGCTAACATTTCTTATTTCTTCATTGCCCACAAGTGGCTAAAAATAGAGGGGACAAACAAAGACAGATGAAGGGATTAAGTCGGTTACATCGACGCCAGTGCGTAACTGGTACTTAATTTATCGACCCCGAAAGGGTGAAAGGCAAAGTCGACCTCGGTGGAATTTGAACTCAGAACATAAAGACAGACGAAATACCGTTAAGCATTACGCCCGGTGTCCTAACGTTTCTGCCAGCTCACCGCCTTCGATGAAATAAGTACCATTTGCGCACCGGGTTTGAAATAATCGATTAGCCACCTCTCGCAAACTTTCACACCTTGTATTTATAGTAGGAAAAATTATTCTGAGTTGGAGAGACGACGCTGTTCTTAAGACGTCCTTGCAGTGCCGTAACACATCACTGACTTCTTTTATAATTCATGGTTAATGTAATAGTTTCCTTTATTAACTATCTCTGGAGAGAGAGAGTAAGCCGGAAGTTGTTGTTGATGACGATGTTGTTGTTGTTGTTCTTCTTCTTCTTCATCTCAAAGTCAGATCTGACTCAGAAGCTATATGTTCAAAATCATTCCAAACATGACCAACCTGTCTGTTTCCTATGCACACTTGACCCCATGAACATATTTTTCTAAATCAATATGATGTTATTCGAAAGCAATTTGGCTGTTATTTCTAGTATATTAATTGACTGTGTGTAAATCTTCCTTTACTTGCCCAAATTTCCTCGTTGGCATTCCAAAGAGCTGCATCTCTACAAGTAATACCCAAAGAGTGCAAAAAAATATTTGCACTCACATCAAATGAAATACAAAATTCGAGATACATTGAAGTCACTGAACAAATAAAATTAAAAAATCTCTATTGCCGACCGTGTCAGATTCATTATACTTATAGATATAATAGAAATTATGCGAAAAGGGAATCTGTCAGTACATTTTTCTTCATTTGCTTATCATTATTCACATAAAGGCTTAATATGAAGACTTAATGAGTAATGAATTCTGAACACACACACACACACACACACACACACACACACACACACACACACACACACACACACACACACACACACATACACACACACACACACTCAAACACACATATGCATACATGTGTATGTGTATTTATAAGTTTTAAATATATATTCATAGGCAAGCACACACACACATACACACACATACATATGTATATACTCACATATATTCATATACATTCATGTATGTATGTATGCATATAGTATCGGTAAAAAAAGCCTATGTGAGAAAAAAACGCACTAAAGAATATGACTTTAGGTTAGATAGAAGGGAAGTCGATAAGAAGACAAGTTGGGTTAAGTGAAGATTGTGAAAGAAGTGGGGCGTTTTTGGTTGATAAAGTCAATAGACAGCGAAAGCTCAATACATTTTAATTAGAAAGGCCTGTTAATTCAATGACTAGATTAATTATCCTCGTGGCATTGAATTTAAAAAGAAACCGAGAATAGCTGAGTAAGTGCACAGTGTACCACACGTCAGGTGTCGAAGTGGTCGTAGAGCAGTGAGATAAAATGCTTTGCTCAGGAACACAGCACACAACTCGGTCTAGGAATTGAAACCACGACCTCGCGATCTACAGTTTAAATTGAATTTGCTATTCGAATATACTTGCATATCTACAGCATCCTACCAACACTTGATACTTTCATGGTTGTTTTACCTACTGTGAACCCTATGCTATTATATCGAGTCGTTTCTGGAGTCAGCCTACGTGTTGATGTACCTAGATTCGAATGAATTCTCTTCGTGATACACACACAAACACAGACACACACACACACACACACACACATACATATGAAATAATCCCTCGCCATATCACGGTTCACTTATCACGGTTTATTATTTAGGCTGACATCGAATCCTCTGTGGTGGTGTTTTGCGTTTATAACAAAATAAATATATACAAATTATAAAAATAATAACATAAAATATACAGTACAGTACTGTTACTACTTCGCAGATTTTCACCTATCGCGGGGGGCGTTTGAAACGTAACACCCGTGATAGTCGAGGGATTATTGTGTATATATAAAAAAAATTTTACAGAAAATATCTGATACATAAAATAAACAAGGTTTAGTTAGTAACTAAAATTCCCAAATATGCAAATTAGGTTATCCACTACGGTGACGGCCTTAGTTATGGCAGCATTATATAGAAGCTGATGATTCTGTTCTGCTGATTGGAGGAGGAAACCGGTTAAATCTATTCGAAGAAGGGATCAACAAATCGCGAAATGACATAATTGCCGATCGCATATATTTTTCCCGCACATCAAAAGTATGGAAGAAATGAGTTTACATTCTTCTGATTTCACACACAGCTAGGCCTTGTAACACATACGTATGCACACACACATACACCTATGCACACACACATACACCTATGCACACACACACACCTACACATAAAAGTATTTGGGAAAGAGAATATCACATTTACCTATAAGAATGTATTTAATCGTTTTGAGCTGACGATTCACTCTTTAGTTTGTTAATACAAAGAGTTACGACAGACAGAAATTTGTCTGAATTAATGCATGTGCACACACACGCACGCACACAAACACACACCTATAGACAGACACACGTATGTATATATACATATATGTATATATGCAAATATACATACATACATACAAACACAACTATATGTATGTGTATACATATATATATATATATATATACGCACACGCATAATTTATGTATTCTGTCGTCAGATTGGAGGAATTTCCATGTATACTAACAAATTATATTCTACATAAGTAGACAAAACCATAGTACATATTCATACAGACACACCTTACATACGCAAACACATGCATACTGTATATCATATATGTATACACATCATATATTCATATACATATAAATATGCACTTCTATATATATATACTAAAACACGAAGCACCACATACGAACACGTACTTATACATATTAAAAACATTTCCATCGCATCGGAAATGCCAAAAATAAAACTGATAGGTTTTTTTTAATTAAATTCTGTCTACTTTATCTTCTGATTGCAACATTTAGTGTTTAATGTTCAGATTCATTGATTAACATAATAGGAAATTTAATGAACAAATATAAATCTCGTACGCATATACACTCGCTCCCGTGTACATAACGTATACCCGCGCATCCATATACTCTTATACTCGCGCATGCTCACACGCTTTTGCTCACTCACTCCGCCACTCTTTCTTTGTATATCTTGCGTTTTTCTCATTGATTCATACTTTCTTTAAGTTACTCCCTCCTTTCATATATGTGTGAGATTGGGAGAGAGCGAGAGAGAGAGAGAGAGAGAGAGAGAGAAGACAGAGAGAGTGTCAGCGTGTGTGTCTGTGTGTGTTTATATATATATATATATACATACACACACATATAAAAATACACACGCTCACACATACATTCATATACATATATATCTTTGTATATATGTAGGCGTGTGTGTGTTTGCGTGTGTGTGCGTGTGTGTATGTTTGTATATATATATAAGCATATATATATATATATATATATATAGACAATATATATATGTATATATGTGTGTTGCGTGTGTGTATGTATATATATATATATATGTATGTATGTATATGTATATATATATATATATATATATATATATATATATATATATATATATGTGTGTGTGTGTGTGTGTGTGTGTGTGTGTGTGTGTGTGTGTATGTGTGTATGTGTGTAAACATATTGTACACGTGTTTGTCTATGTGCGTTACTGTGATTTAGTTGTTTCGGTTATTAGTCTACGACCGGACTGGGGCACGCTTTTCATTAATTTTCAAACTTAATCCGACGCACATTCTAACGATAGCTATTTATGGAGTAGCTAGTAGACCAAAGCTTTATTTCATGTAGCCACACTTCAGTTGTCGTCGTTCATACACAGAATCACAATCATACCATCGATATCTGTTTTCAGATAAGTATTATGTAGGTCTGCAAAATATAATGTCTCTCTTGTTTCTTTGAAAGAGTTTGATATGACCTGAGTGAAACGTGGCAGCTATTTCTAGCAGGTAGAACGTCTGTATGAAATTTACGTCAGCATTTCAGGTTCGGAGAGATTTTCCATGACCTGTAATTATATTTTAAATAGGGTAAAATAGATATAAAGGCGGAGAAAATCAAATCATCAGGTTAAATTATTAAAGGAAAATAGATGCAGTTCTATGTTTGAGAGATGAGCAATTATGTACATTATTTACATTATTTACATTTGACGGATATTTGGAAAGTCAAGGTGTGTGTATATATATATATACATATATATGTTGTTGTACTTGGGGATGGTCATATTGCCAGTTTAGCCAATAAAAACACACGCACTGTATATTTGGTGTTAATTTTGAAAACAAAAGACAAAGACAGGTGTAGGAACAATAAGCAGGTGTATTATGATATATATATATA
>NC_068983.1:39679678-39680982 GCF_001194135.2 Octopus bimaculoides | reverse complement strand
CAGGCAGCCAGGCAGGCAGCCAGGCAGGCAGCCAGGCAGGCAGCCAGGCAGGCAGCCAGGCAGGCAGCCAGGCAGGCAGCCAGGCAGGCAGCCAGGCAGGCAGCCAGGCAGACAGATAGATATAACTACTTGTGTATCAAACTAAATGTATACACAGTATTCGAAGGTATGATGCTGTGGAACTATTTGAGATAAAATTTCTTCATAAATTTTTGCCCGAAACAGACTAAACAAGAGCACTAACGTCTTCTCAACGATTAGCCAGAGATGATTTTTAAAATGAGAATATCTGAAATAAATTCGACTGCTCTCACAAACAAGAATACAAAAAATGAACCCGATCACTCTCAAAAATTAAGAAAAACAGGAAAAATAATCTAGAATCTTGTTCCGGTACCGGATCGATTCACAAATCTAATCAGTTTGTGCCAGTCACAAAATCAAACATCCCTAAATGTTTCATCCAAATCAATCCAGCGGTTCTTGAGATATTTAGTCCATGGACAAACAAACGCGACTGAAAGCAATACCTCCGCCTTTGTTAAGGCGGCGGTAATACGAAGAACATCACGGGAGCGACAGAGCGTTTCAACAGATTAATACCGTGCACTCGATGAACATCTTAAACGAAATTCATGCCTCTATATAAAAGAAACAGGGAATACATATTCACTAATATTGCAAACATTTAGTGCCCCTGCGATCATTTATACGAAAGTGTTAGTATATAAATGTAAACCTCAGTCAGAATCTCATTTTAGCGAGAACGATTTCTGGAAATATAAGTTAGTGATAAGATAATATATGACAATACGTGTATGACAAAAGTTAAATATGTTTTACTCAACGCATTCCAAATCCCGATTTTATCGAAAATGAATTGCAATGCATAGGTTTTCTAATCCTTTTAAAGATATACTAACGAAAGAGTTTCATTCTTTTATATTCTGTTATTGTATGTGTACATATATAACTTACATAAACACACATATATATATATATATATATATATAAATACACGCACATAAAGGTATACGTATGCAAACCAGCAAATATATAATGCTTATTACTTATATTGTGTTATTCATATAATATACGTGAACATACACTCACATGCACACCTACCCACATACAGATAAACATACATACATATATATATATATATATATATATAAATACACGCACATAAAGGTATACGTATGCAAACCAGCAAATATATAATGCTTATTACTTATATTGTGTTATTCATATAATATACGTGAACATACACTCACATGCACACCTACCCACATACAGATAAACAT
>NC_068983.1:39677556-39679288 GCF_001194135.2 Octopus bimaculoides | reverse complement strand
ATATATATATATATATATATAGCTACTACGGGATTCCGTCGGTTACGACGACGAGGGGTCCAGTTGATCCAATCAACGGAACAGCCTGCACGTGAAATTAACGTGTAAAGTGGCTGAGCACTCCACAGACACTTGTACCCTTAACGTAGTTCTCGGAGAGATTCAGCGCGACACAAAGTGTGACAAGGCTGGCCCTTTGAAATACAGGTGCAACAGAAACAGAGAAACAGGAAGAAAGAGTGAGAGAAAGTTGTGGTGAAAGAGTACAGCAGGGTTCTCCATAATCCCCTGCCGGAGCCGCGTGGAGCTTTAAGTGTTTCCGCTCAATAAACACTCACAAAGCTCGGTCTGGGAATCGAAACCACGATCCTATGACCGCCAGTCCGCTGCCCTAACCACTGAGTGTATGTATGTATGTATGTATGTAGGTATGTATGTATGTATGTCTATTACACCTTGTTATCATTGATTCTGTTTTGAATGACACATAACTTGCTTTTAAAGCCCACAAGAAATGAGAGCCGCGTAAATGCTTATGCTATGTCTCTCTCTGATATTATTGAAAGACAAATCATTCGGAATACACTTTCTCAACTTAAACACTTTACCAAGATGTTGCAAATGTCGATAGATTGTTGAAGGAGTTGAAGTGTTTCTGAGCCAATTCTTTCGACAGTCGTGGAACAATCTCCTTCAAGTACACATAACAATATGGCATTATCGAATTCAACAGGAGCATCTTATGTATTCAACATCCGTAACTGTCAAACCGCTTTTACCAACCATATTAATAAACCTTTTGGAAAAATGTTTGACATTTTTTTAATAATATTCTTCCATTTTGTTTTTTGCTTTTTTATTGTTATTATAATTATTTGTCGCACTGAATATCTTAACCATCATAAACTTCTTGAAGGCTTTGCCCATGACATCAGTAGCACCCTCAAATGTTTTTGAAGTCTCTGAACATGAATACGCCTGAGATATTCCGATATTGGCGTGTTTGTTGAATGAGATTTTTCATACATAGCAAAACCTTGTGCTTTGACCAATGTAAACGCCTGTGCAATTATGCAGAGAAGAGACAGAGAAAGACACAGATAGACAGACAGACTGACAGAAAAACATAGATAGAAGGTGTATAACTAGCTTGTAACCTTTGGAAAGATGCAAGACGAAACCGTTTCAGGTAATTTCAAAGTTTTCTTCAAATGACAAACATTACTTAAAGTTTGACTAAGTTTACATGTTTATAAACAAATAGGTTTGCATGATATAAATTTCTGCATGCACGCATGTATGCATACACATATACTACATGTGTGTATGTAGATTTACACACACACACACAAACATACATGCACACACACGCACATGCATACGCGCACGCACACGCACACACATACACGCGCGCACAAACACATTTACACACATACACACGCAGGCACACAAACACACATACACACGCACACACACACGCACGCACAAATACAAATGTATATGGCCAGGTGGTGAAGTTCTCTTCGCAATCACGTCGTTGTGGGTTCAGTTTCATGAAACGGTAGCTTGGACACGTGTTTTCCCATTATAAACCCGGATTGACCAAAGTTTTGTGAGTAAATTTTATAGCTGGAACTTGTAAGGAAGCCTGTTGCATATATGATTGTATATATGTCAATATATCGCGCGTATGTGTGTGTGTGTGTGTGTGTGTGTGTGTGTGTGTGTGTGT
>NC_068983.1:39676417-39677360 GCF_001194135.2 Octopus bimaculoides | reverse complement strand
TGTGTGTGTGTGTGTGTGTGTGTGTGTGTGTGTGTGTGTGTGTGTGTCTTCACGCGCGCGCCAATTTTTGTTAGTGTTTGTATCTCATGGTATTGCTTGACCGAAGTGATGAAATCTGTTATTTGATCTATGTAGCTGGTTAGTAACTACCCAAGGAGAAAGGATTTCTTCAGACGATGAGAAAGGACACGACATGGCCATCAATTAGGTAATTTTATGAATCTTTTATGTACCTCCGTGTCCACGTTATAATCTCGTTGAGGAATCACTGCGAGATTTTTCCCAACTCATCACCATCATCATCATCATCATTATCATCAACAACAACAACAACAACAAACTTTGGACATTACCCTCTCAAGGTCTAGAACTCATAGGGCTGGTTACAAGGTTACCCGCTTTCCACGAAGAATACGTCATAGAGATAAAAACGTCAGGAGGTGAACTGGAGCAACATGAAATGAAGGGTTGTGCTCAAGAACCTAAAGTACCGTTCGATCCGATGATTAAAGCCATCATCTTGCAATTGTAAGTACAACACTTAACCATCACGCCACGCATCTTCTCGTTGTTTCCACTATCGGCGTGAATGGAATCAGTATCAGATACGTATTATAGTGTCTGTTAAATGATTGTGACATTGTGCGAACTTAAGGGACACGTAGTCAAATAAATTATTTTCAGTGTACTTAAGGCAGCGAGCTGGCAGAAACGTTAGCACGCCGGACGAAATACTCTTTTACTTGTTTCAGTCATTTGACTGCGGCCATGCTGGATCACCGCCTTTAGTCGAGAAAATCGACCCAAGGACTTATTCTTTGTAAACCTAATATTTATTCTATCGGTCTCTTTAGCCGAACCGCTAAGTCACGGGGACGTAAACACACCACTATGGGTTGTCAAGTGATGGTGGTACACACACACACACACACACACACACACA
>NC_068983.1:39671571-39676149 GCF_001194135.2 Octopus bimaculoides | reverse complement strand
CCACTCCTGTGCACACACACACAAACACACATATACATACATTTATACATAAACGCATATTTATACAGGCACTCATATATATATATACATATATACAACAGGCTTCTTTCAGTTTCCGTCTACCAAATCCACTCACAAGGCTTTGGTCGGCTCGAGGCTATAGTAGAAGACACTTGCCCAAGGTGCCACGCAGTGGGACTGAACCCGGAACAATGTGGTTGGTAAGCAAGCTACTTACCACACAGCCACTCCTGTGCACACACACACAAACACACATATACATACATTTATACATAAACGCATATTTATACAGGCACTCATATATATATATATGCGTGTGCATGCGTGTGTATGCGTGTGTTATGTGCATGAATGAGTTATGGTTTATATTCCTATTTATAGATGTACACAACACATTGTTGACTGTAAAGTATGCTCTACACATGCAGTTAACTATGCAATTAAATCCATATTCATTGTATATAAAACAAAAGTGATACTGGAAATTATAGATAAGTATATGGTCAGGTGATACGTGACGTCAATCGAATGATGCGTACTGTTTCTGACTCAGAGACATTTTAGCACATCATTAAAAATTTCTGCTTGCAACGGCAGGTGGAGATTAGCTGTGACCTTCTATTAATGTTCTGTGTAGCTTATAGCTCTTGCTTTCGAGACTACTTCTGCGTGACGTATGTTCTTTAAACGTGTAATGTACTCTTATATGACCTTCGTGTCTATTATGCGGTTGAAAATCGACTCGCAATTTTTGAGCGATGCTTAAACTAATGTGTCAGTAAACGTCTTTTAAAATTGGTGTCTGCATTCGTATATTTACTCATCTAACTATTTATTTATTTATCTATTTATTTATTTATTTCTTCCTCAAAGAAAGTTGGTGTTAACTCGGACACCTTAAAATTACAGTAATTTTCTTTGGTCGTTATATTTATTCCAAATAGTCTTCTATTACGCAATCTTATATAACAGACGATCAAAGCATTATACTAAAAGTTACTTTGATGCTGCTTTTGTTGTTGTTTTTAAGTCTTAAATACTATCTTTGGAGAACTGTTTTATCTTTTTATTTATTACTTGTTTCAGTCATTAGACTGCGGCCATGCTGGGGCACCGCTTTGAAAATTTTTTAGACGAGTGAATCTCCCGCAATACTTATTTCTTTAAGCCTGGTACTTACACTATCGGTCTCTTCTGCTGAACCGCTGAGTTATGGAGACATAAAAAAACCAACACAGGTTGTGAAGCGATGGTGGGAGACAAATACAGCTACAAAATCACACACACGTATATGATAGGATTTTTTTAGTTTCTATCTACAAAATCTTACTCTAGCCCGAGGGTACTGTAGGAGACACTTGCCAAAGTGACGCACAGTAGGACTGAACCCGGAACCACTTCATTGGGAAGCAAACGTCTTACTATACAGCCACGCATGCGCCTACGTGTCTTTATATTCACATAGAACGGTAAATTTAACTGAAGTTCTTTGGTCTAATCCGAATTAAATGTTTGTTGTTGTTGTTGTTTAATTCCAAGTCAACTTTACTTGATCTTACATCCATGATCAACGGCGTTCTCGCCATGACAATCCCATCTTCTCAGACATACTTTATTTCCGAATATATCATTCAATATATCTTTCATTTTTTTTTTAATATGGTAGGAAGTAGTTCAAAAGGTAGATTTGGCTGTTATTTTCAGCAAATCTTATGACCACATTGAGGTTTCTTTAATTAAACGTGTTTCTGTTAGCCATTCTTTGTTTGTACTCGACTCACAGCGGTAACAGATTGTATTTATGGTGCTCTTTAAACATTCTTAATTCTTTTATGCCATTAAGGTTTGTGTAGTAGTAGTAGTAGTAGTAGTAGTAGTAGTAGTAGTAGTAGTAGTAGTAGTAGTGACACTCCGTCGGTTACGACGAGGGTTCCGGTTGATCTAATCAACGGAACAGCCTGCTCGTGAAATTAACATGCAAGTGGCTGAGAACTCCGCGGACACGTGTACCCTTAATGTAGTTCTCGGGAAGATTCAGCGTGACACAGAGTGTGACAAGGCTGGTCCCTTTGAATTTCAGGTACAACAGAAACAGGAAGATAGAGTGAGAGAAAGTTGTGGTGAAAGAGTAGAGCAGGGCTCGCCACCACCCGCTGCCGGAGCCTCAGGGAGCTTTCAGGTGTTTTCGCTCGATAGACACTCACAACACCCGGTTTGGGAATCGAAACTGTGATCATACGACCGCGAGTCCGCTGCCCTAACCACTGGGCCATTGCGCCTCCACTGTAGTAGTAGTAGTAGTAGTAGTAGTAGTAGTAGTAGTAGAAGGAGGAGGAGGAGGAGGAGGAGGAGGAGGAGGAGAAGGGGGGAGGAAGGAGGAGAGCCCTGAATGATCCGATCTATGGCGGTGAACATCACGTATTTTTGTATATCTAAGATTAAGATGCAGTTTTCCCTCCACAATATGGTGGATGTAGCTTAAAGGTGATTTAGCTACTACAGCTAGCATGTCAAAGAGATCACACTGAGAAAAACTCCTTTGTTGGTTCGACATTTGTTGTTTATCAGCCATGCGGTCACTGACATTTTGAGAATACAAACAAGTCACTCCTGTATATGAAAATACTATTATTACTTAGGTTGTCTGGATTACTAAGGCAGATTATCTCACAGGTTTAAATTCTGTCGAGAATGATTGATAGTATTAGGTTAATACATAACTCGTGGACGCGCAATGGCACAGTGGTTAGGGCAGCGGACTCGCGGTCATTGGATCACAGTTTCGATTCCCAGACCGGACATTGTGAGTGTTTATTGAGTGAAAACACCTAAAGCTCCACGAGGCCCCGGCAGGGGATGGTGGTGAACCCTGCTGTACTCTTTCACCACAACTTTCTCTCACTCTTTCTTCCTGTTTCTGTTATGTCTGTATTTCATAGAGCCAACCTTGTCACATTCTATGTCACGCTGAATCTCCCCGAGAACTACGTTAAGGGTACACGTGTCTGTGGAGTGCTCAGCCACTTGCACGTTAATAAATGAGCTGCGACGTCACTGGTGCCAAGCTGTATCGGCCTTTGCCTTTCCCTTGGATAACATCGGTGGCGTGGAGAGGAGAGGCTGGTATGCATGGGCGACTGCTGGTCTTCCATAAACAACCTTGCCCAGACTTGTCCCTCGGAGGGTAACTTTCTAGGTGCAATCTCATGGTCATTCATAACCGAACGGGGGGTCACAATAATACATAACTAATTGTGGCTTTTGTTATTTTCATGATGTTTCATTTGGAATAAACTCTTATTTAACTACGCTCATGGAACAACCCCTTTCATTACTTGTTTTATTCTAATGGACCCCATAGCCATTTGATGTTTGAAAACTAGTTTTATAGATATTTCTTTCAAAATTTCTATTTTATTTGTCGCACCTTCACTTGTGTAGGTTTGCAACAGCACTCTCTGAGGGAACATGTTTCAGAGAACATGTTAAACTATGTAAAATGTTAGGGAAAGAAACCTAATTGCTTCTTGCAATAAATACATCGAAAACAAAGTTATTTTCAGGAACCTTTAAAATATTACTGAGGATCACCAATTTACTATTTTGCTTAACTTCCACGAATTTTATATGGAACCCCAGGGTTCATTCTTCCCCCAGTTGAAGATCACTGCTCATAGAATATATAATTGTAAAGCACTGCTATCAGTTCTTTAAAGGAGTTTTTATTTTACTGATCATTCTTGCGTATTTGAAATTGGGCAGCCAAATTTAACGAGGAAAAAGAAGCAATTTCTAGCGAATTTATTGTATAAAATCCATATAGAATGCATAGCATTAGAGAGGATTTGGAATTTCAACGGGATACTTGATCAGGTGACCTTCAACAAACGAACAGTTAGAGAAATTTTCATTGTGAAAACCTGAGTTAGCGTACAAATTTTTGCGAGTGACTATAACCAATAGATGACCGTTAATCATGTGGACTAAAGACAGACAATTCCAGAGGTAGATGAGCAGCTAAATGTTAAACATTCAACGGTTATGCTACACTTGTATCACAGTGGAACATCAATAATGAACCGCCGACTGTTTGGTCCTACACCACATGTTACGAATATAACAAAGCCAAAAATATCCATTTCGACTCTAGGCACAAGGCTCGAAATTTCGGGGGAGGGGACCAGTCGATTAGATCGACCCAGTATGCAGCTAGTACTTAATTTATTGACCCCCGACAGGATGAAAGGCAAAGTCGACCTCGGCGGAATTTGAACTCAGAACATAAAATGAATGAACGAAAAGATGAATGATGAAAAGTACAAATTAAATAATAAACTGGTGGCGGGAAGATATTAAAAAACATTTGAACTAAAATAAAGTTAATAAATTCAACTGGTTTCCAAAAATCTAAGGAACATCATATAGAGCATAAAGCGGGGCAAAGATGTGGGATAATGAAAGTTTAATGATAAAAATATAAACAAAATTGTTTTAAAATAAAGCTAGTTTATTTGGAAATAGATATAGAAAAGTATATATATATATTTCTTGTTTTAG
>NC_068983.1:39665972-39670599 GCF_001194135.2 Octopus bimaculoides | reverse complement strand
AATGAAAAATTTTATTTATCGAATATAGATAAAGTTTTTGCTGTCACTGGGATTTGTGTACACGATTAAAATAGGATAAAATATAAGAAAGGTGTTAGAATGGATTATAAGTAAAGCTGTAAATGAGGAAACAAATAGCTAAAACACATTTGAGATGTGCTTAAACATGCAGAATGAACGTGTCAAGTCTATAACTAAATATCCAAATAAACCGGTGAAGTAAAAGTAATTCCCCGTGAAAAAAATGAGTAATATCGACAGAAGGTCTTTTAATATTTTACCGTTTACTTTTACTCGTTTCCGCCATGGGACTAAGGCCATGCAGGAGCGTCGCTTTGAAGGTTTAAGTCGAACTAACGGCTCCAGTATATTCTTTAGGCTTAGTACTTATTCTAAAGGTCTCTTTTGCCTAACCACTGATTTACGGGAACAACACGTGTTGCCAAGCTGTGGAGATGAAACACTGTCGCAAAGACATGCGCATATATACGACGGGCCTCCACACAGTTTCTGTCTATCAAATTCATTCACAAAGTGTTGGTCGGCTATAGTAGAAAGCACATGTCCAAGGTTCCTCGAAGTGTGACTGACCCTGAGATTATATGAATCGAGCTTCTTAAACACAAAGCCACTAATAATTTAGTAAAGTACTGATAATTTCTAACAGGAAAACAATTATTAATGAAATGAGAAGTGATACCTTGTATTGAGGAAGTAAACAAAAACTTAGGCTTTGTTTGAAAGTGAATCTGTTATAAATACAAACTATGTGCCAAAGAATGTGTGACGGACTAATGTTTTATCCGGACTACAGTAGGTAAGAGTCCAGCAAGGAAGTAATGTAAAAAAATTAAAATGTTGAAATATCGAAATATTTGAAAGAGAATATAAAGATTTATAATCATAAAGGTGCAATATAAAAATATGCATCTGGAAAGTCGTATAGCAATATCATAAATATTTCGAGTGAAATTAATGCCTCGAAGAAAAAGTTAGCACATCAGATATTTTAAGCCAATGCATATGTTCTCTTATCTGATCATCATATTTCTGATCTTAAAGTACAGATGAGAATTTTAGGAGCTGTGGTAACAGAAGGAAGTCTTTCTGCTACATTTATATGGTATTTTACTTTTAGCAAAGCGAATGGTTATACATTTCCAAAGCGCAGACATAGCACTAAGATGCTTATTACTTTAAAGCTGTACATGACAGCTTTAAATTGGAGGTTGTAGTTATTATCATTATTCTTGGACACGAATGAATTTTATGGTTGAAATTTCATTTCTCCAACTCGTATTTCTGTGTGAGTGTGATTTTTGTATCGTAATTTGAAAGATTTTAAAGTTAAACTTATATATGTACGAGGGGGTAGAAAAAAGTAACCGGAAATGTTCTGAGTCGGACAAGCCCGTTGTAGATCAGTCAATTAATAAGTTCTTCCATTTGTTTTGGCCTACATTATGTTTCGGCCAATTGATATTGTCCATATTTGCACTTTAAAGTGAATTATGATGTTATAAAACACAGGCCTCCTCTGGACATATTTGACTGCTATTTTTTTTTCACTTCCCTCGATGGAGAATTTATTCTGACTGAATGGTAAACTTTTAGTTCTTTTATTTAACTGTATGTTGGATGTTGTTCTAAAAATAGTTCAAAACTGACTTTTTAACCCTACTGGTCAAGGGAAGAATTTGCTGACGAAAAACTAGCTCATGTTACTATTCCACGCTTATTGGTTTATTTGATAAACATATTAATCGTTTTCTTCACCAGGGCGGTCAAGGTCTTCAATTTTGACACTACGAATCCCATCCTATTCAATATGTCAACCCCCCACTGTGTCCCGATGCGTCCTGATTATTCATATTTTTTATTAATATATTAATTTTGGTATATATCTATATTGGTCTTATGCTGCTGTTTTTTATATCAAATGATATATTTATTATTTATTAATTATTTATTTGTACGATTGTTACTTGTGTAAATTATTTTAATTATTAATGTTAATGAATAAGGTGAGCTCACATCGTATGTATAGACACTCGATTTATAGGTATTATATTTTCTCAGTAATGTCCATTTAGTATTTCATCATATTATCCTTAATTTATCCTTTCTATTATATCCCCATCACAGGTCTATTTAATCTTGTTACTCTTTAGTTTATCGTGTCCATTATACGTATATTTATTTATATGGACCCCTACTTGCCTGATGCTGATTAATTTAGGCTATGATCTATTAATTACCTTAAGGTAAATAATACTAGACTGGCTTTCCTATATTGAAAAGAATGAAGTCTCCATTGAGGCAACCGGACTTTCGGAAGTGAACAGTACTAAAATGGCAAAACAAACCTACCAAGAACATTAATACATAAACACGTGAATGATATTCAGAATCATTAATCGATAATGGCGCAAAACTTTTGCCCGCTTGTATAGCATATCCCTACAAAATAAAACTTCTTTACGAAGAAAAAGTTTTTTTTTTTAATACAGGCTTATATAGATAGATAGATAGATAGATAGATAGATAGATAGATAGATATAGATATACATACATATATAGACATATATATACACACATATGTACATATATATATATATATATATATATATATATATATATATATATATATATATATATATATATATATATATATATATATATATATATATATATATATACATACATACATATATATAATATATATATGTGTGTGTGTGTATATATATATAAGCCTATATATATATATATATACTTTAAACATGTATTCTGTATATTTTGCTTCTCTATATATGTCCATACATTTTTTTTAACCAACTCCTGAGTGATCGCAATTCTGGTCTTAATGAAAGATCAGTTATTGTTTATAATCGTTATTCACGAGCGCACCAGCCAAAATGCTTACCCGTGACTTCGGGTCGAAGATCATGGAGAATTTCTAAAAGTTTTTGGCTTGGCGGTGCTACAGAGGAGCATTGCCCGTTCGGACAAGCTCTTCAGACATGGAAGTGCCAACAGCCGAACCTGCCCGAGATGCTTGCTGGTGGGTGGGGGGGAGACCATCCTGCATGTAATAATTCGGTGTCCGTACATTCGAGAGTTGTGGGATTGTGTGATTCAGCCTTTGTCACGTGTAAGACGAATTCAGCTGTCTGCCGAGTATAGAGTGAAGATCGACGTACCACCTTCCCTTAACAGAGAAGGAAGGCAGATCTTTCTTTGCTTAGTGGCTGTGACAAAATGGCCGTGTGGTGGATCCATCGGAAAGGTTTGAAGACAGGCATATTCCTATCTAGTCAAGTCCTCATCAATTTGATGGTAGAGAGGAAGGTGCTGCCTTCTAGTGTGTTTATGAAAAGGTAGTCGACGATGGCAAGGCTGGTGAGACTGAATGGATCTACTCTGAATATGCTTTTCTAAGCAGGACGAAAGAAACTGGAAGGGAACACTTTCCCATGCCTTGGAGATGGCTGAGTGATCCTGGATTTTTGTGTAGACTGCCCTATCATTGGGGATTCTCTTTATTTATTTATTATTTATTTCTCTACCCTCTATTATATATCCTCTGTTATATCCTTTAATGTGATAGTGTCTCCCCTTTGTCGATGTTAACCACACATGATTTTGCAACTTTTTTTGTGCCGTCACTCGTCCTCCGATATTGTCCTCCATGTCTCGGGCGCTTGTGGCAGAACCGTCAGCACGCCGGGCACAATGCTTGGCGACATTATGTCCTTCACGTCCTGAGTTCGAATTCGTCCAGGTGGACTTTGCCTTTCATTCTTTCGGCGTGAGATAAATAAAGTACCAGATGAGTACTGGAGTCGATGTAATTAACTTATCCCCTTGCATCAAAATTTGAAGCCATTATTATTTTTTCCTAGTAGATGCAGTTGTAGTAGAATTAGGAGTAGAAGCAGTAGTAATACAATTTTGCTATGTTTTGTTAATGTTAATAAATTTATTTGTAATATACACTATGAAAACATTGAAAGTGAAAATGTCTGTGAGAGACTGTAAAGGAATGCTGGTGGTGATGACGGAGGAATAATTTTATAAGCATATGTTTAACGACAACAATAAGCTGATCGATTTACTGATATTGTAAAAATTGACATTATGTATACATCAATACACACAAACATACACTCACACACACGTATATATATATATATATATATATATATATATATATATATATATATATATATATATATATATATATAGATATATATATATATGTATAAACACATATATCTATCTATCTATCTATCTACATATATATATATATATATATTCGTTTATGTATTTATACATATATTTACACGTGTAAGTATAAATATATACATAAGTATATGTAAGTATGTGTGTGTATGTGTGTGAATTTGTGTGTGTGTGTGTGTATGTGTGTGTTGTAAAGATTTTAGATGATGTATGTACACAAATACCATAGTGACATAAATAAAACACAGGCGTCTGTGTATTTTTGCGTATACATGTTTTAAGTTTATTTACAGGCGTCAATATAAATATGTAAACATTAACATGTACTTATGCATTTATATGTATTTATATATATATGTATGCATGTATATATATGTGTATATAT
>NC_068983.1:39664876-39665727 GCF_001194135.2 Octopus bimaculoides | reverse complement strand
ATATATATATATATATATATATATACATATACATACTCTTACACACACACACACGTGCAAGCACGCACATGCAAACAGAAATACACACACACACACATAGGTACGTATAGATATACATGCATACACGTCACTATATGTTATTTCTTTCTCCTTTAAATGTTGGCATTATCGCATAAAGCTTACATTGTTAACTAACAACAACAATAATTTTTATTAATTTTTATGAATTATCCTTACATTTTCTTTATTTTCACAAAAAAGTGTTTTTATATTATATTCTTCGTATATCATATTATAAGTTATATTCTTTCATCGTTGTCTGTCTATAGAAATAAAGATTTAAGTTGAATTTACTGCGGTGTATTGTTACGTTATGATGGGTGTGTAATATCTCTGATAATAGACATCACTATAGCATTATACCATAGTGAGTGGATATAGAAATAACATTGTACATTGTGAAATAGATTCTATTTGGTGATTTATTTGTCATATTTTCTGTTGTCGTTTATGCTTTTTATAACTATGTCAATATATGTACGTCTGTATGTTGATAGTTATATATACAGATGTAAACACAGTATGTGCGTACATATATATATGTACAGAGGGAAAGAGAGAGAGAGAGATAGAGAGGGGGGTGTGAAGGGGGAAAGGAGTACTGTGTTTTTCTACATATATGTATGTCCGCATAGAATTATGTGTGTAATTGTACACTTATATAATTATATAAATATACACATATCCGCGCGTGTATACACACACAACCATACTTACACACACACACAGACGTATGTATGTATGAATATATGTATGAATGTATATATATATATATATATATATATATATAT
>NC_068983.1:39659809-39664147 GCF_001194135.2 Octopus bimaculoides | reverse complement strand
TTGTGTATATAATTATACATATATACACCTATATATAGGTATATATATCTATGTATCAAGATGCATATATATATATATATATATATATATATATATATGTGTGTGTGTGTGTGTGTGTGTGTGTGCGTATGTATATAAATATATATACATACAAACATATATGCATACATATATATATATACATACATATATATATACCTATATATATATATATATATATATATATATATATATATATATATATATATATATATATATATATACATGTATATATATATATACATATACATATATAAATGTATACACACACACACACACACACATATATATATATATACATGAACATATGGTTATGTGTGTATGTGAGCATTTCTGTTAATGCATGTCTTATTGTTCCCTTTGTGCTTCGACTGACAATGCATGAGAAAATATTTCCATAGAATCTTATGTTTATAGAAAATAAATGCACGTAGATACATACACGTACATCTACACCACACTGTTACACACGCACATACATACATACAAACACACAAACACATATATATATATATATATATATATACCTATTCCCCACCACTCACTGATCACTACCTCTCATTGTGATCACTAGCTGATCCTCATTGATACAGACACAGTGTAGCGCTGTTTACAATACTCATTTCGTAGCAGGTGCATCAACAAACATTGAAATACATACATACATACATACATACATACATATATCTGGCCGTAAAGCCTTCTGTTTGTTTTCCTGTCTTGTTTTTCGTCCGCCACTACATTCCTCCATGGCTAGATTTAATTTGCGTATACAGATTTAATCTGTGATCCATGGGACGAGCCGTTTTAACGTTGCGTCCTGCCCGAAGTTCGTCGAAACGCCGGTGTTAAAACGTGGGTAGCTGATGAAGTAGAATGTTCTCTATGTGGCTCGTGTGTTCTCGTCTACGTTTGTTTGCAATGTCCTGTACCCAGATATGCACCTATACATACAGGTGGATGTCGGTATGCACATACCTGTACGTATATATGCATATACTCATTTACTTTTGTTTTTATATATATATATATACATATACATATACATATATATATATATGTGTGTGTGTGTGTGTGTGTGTGTGTGTGTGCTTATATTTATATAAACAGGCCTAAACACAAGCATATACATATAAAATCATGAATATATATATATATATACACACACATATATACATATACATACAGTCATGCCCATACACGTAGTTCTACATCCATAGATATATAAGTATACTTACCACAGGACAAGAGTCGTTGTTGTTGTTATTGTTGTTGCGATTTGCCGTGAATACACACACATTGCATGCTGTCGATGTATAGTTGAGTGATCTACACATAAATACACTCACGCACGCACACACACACATATAAACACACACACACACACATATATATATACATATACCTATTCTTTTATTCTTTTACTTGTTTCAGTTATTTTAAATCGACCCCAGGACTTATTCTTTCTAAGCCTAGTACTCATTCTATTGGTCTCCTTTGCCGAACCACCCTCTAACAGGGACGTAAACACACCAACATCGCTTGTCAAGCGATGGTTAAGGGACGAACACATACTGACACATGCATACATATATATACATAAATAAAAATTATAAATGCGCCCTTTTAAAGCCTAGCTAGGTTCACGGGCCTGGTTTCCCGGTTTCAATTGCGTATATGTTCCCCGGCTGGACGGGACGCCAGTCCATCGCAGCGTTACTCATTTTTGCCAGCTGAGTGGACTATAGCAACGTGAAATAAAGTGTTTTGCTCAAGAACACAACACGTCGCGCGGTCCAGGAATCGAAACCACAATCTTACGATCATGGTGCTAACACCCTAACCACTAAGCCACGCGCCTCCACACATTTATATATACGTACATACATAAAATATATAGAGTAGCGAGTTTTTTTCTTTTTAGAAATTTCACTACTAGTGGCCTAGTATGTATAAAAAGTCAATAGACAATATATTCTCAATATAAAATAGTGTACGTTTAAACACAAGAGAAGCTGTCTTCAACAGGCAGCTTTACACGCTAGAAGAAGCAGTCAATACGACCAAAACCACATTTAAGAGCAATTTCGAATGGAATGAAGAATAAAAATTTTTACCTTGTTATTTTTTTACGGTCATAGCTAGGTTTCAATATACACACATATATATATATATATATATATATACATATATATATATATATATATATATACATATATATACAGAGGAATAGCCACCAAAATGGATTCTTAATATGCTAGAAGACGCTAAATCGTCTTACCACGAACAATGTGTTCTCAAGAATTTTCAGCAAACGCCAGAATGTAAAACGAGCAAGATAAAAGAAAAGATACAAAATGTGTCGATAAACAACGTACCTAGATTTCGCTGTTAACGTTTACGAATGTAAATGTCTGCAGTTCTTCAGTGCAGTCGTCGCATGGAAAACATTATTCACAGAACTAGACACAAGACGTCCTCCCGAAAGAGAACGTGTATAAAGTTCTGACAATTATATTTGAGGGTATATTTCAAATGTCTGCAATTAAAAGCGAAACCTAGGTATGTAGTTTATTGCCAAATTTTGTATCTTTGCATTTGTCATGCTCGTTTAACATTCTGACGTTTGCTGAAATTTCTTGAGAACACATTCTTCGTGGTAAGACGATTTAGCGTTTTCTTCTAGCATATTAAGAATCCACCTGGGTGTTTATTCCTCTTATATATGTAATATAATATAATTTTCTTAATCTTCGGTTATTTTAAGTATGCTAGGCGACTGGTTTAAATTGATATTAATTAATTAATATTAATTTCTACCCTCATTATTTAACTTTATATATATATATATATTGCTTTTCCTTTTCATATTTATCTTCGTTTGATATTACCATATTATTAACTTTGAATTGGGACATTTATTACTCTGTAGTGGATAATATATCGGTTTGTAGTTATTAGTTTTTAATTTCTTAATTTTTAATTAGATAACCCTATTATTTTTGTAGTTAATTTTTGTTTCATTAAATTTATCCCTCTTTACTTGATATTTACATATCGTTAATTGCAACGTTAATAAAATGTTAATAATATGTATACTTATATGTATGTATGTCATAATTCAGTTTGCTGAGTTCAAATTCCACCGAGATTGACTTCGCCTTTCATCCCTTCAGGGTCGATAAATTAAGTACCAGTGAAATACTGGGGTCGATGTAATCGACTAGTCCCCTCCCACCAAATTTCAAGCCCTGTGCTTATAGTAGAGAGTAATATCCACTTTTATTTTCAGATTCTAACCTAGACCCAAGTCTCCTTCAATGGAATTTCGACTTCATCAACACGGTATTTTTGCATGTATCTATATCTGCAGTATTTGGAGTTAGTATATGTGCAGTCAGTGCTTGTATGTTTTGTTTTATGCATGTATTTTACTGCATATACTTGCAGGTCTAGAATTACCTATAGAATTATTTGTTAACGAAACAGACTAGTGAACTTGTATCCGCCCAAACTTTGCAATGGCACGCGACTAATCATCAAAAGGTTGATGCCGAAAGTCATTGAGGTAACAATTCTAACACGAAAGGCAAGTGGCAATACTGTTTTCATCTCCAAAATTCCACTGATTCCATCTGACTCGACTGTGGTGTTCAAGCGGCTACAATTCTCAGTCAAATTCAGTTTCGCCATGAGCATAAATAAAACCCAAGGCCAGTCATTGGAGGTAGTTAGACTTAACCTCACTGAACCTGCCTTCTAGGATGCTCAAGAGTTGGCAATCCTCAAAACCTTTTCACCTACACTCAAGACGGAAAGACAGAAATGTCTACCAAGAGGCGTCACAGGACTGAATTTTATCAAACAAGATAAAAAAATACACTCAAGACTCCAATCCTCCCATGAAGATATTTTCGGAGCTAGCCGCCTCACGACACCACTGTAAGTACCTCTTTACAAATTTGAACTCATTTTCTCAAAACACGTTCTTAAAGTCTTCATTTATTACTTCAGCCTCACTTCGCTGCACCATTGAGCACTTCGCCGTCGGCTACAAGAACTCTGCTCCGCCAACAAATCTCCGTTGCCTGCTCTGACCATTTTTCTTCCGCCTGCCACACATCTGCTCATCCTGCAACAGCCTGCCGAACCAGATATAACATCTTAATGGATAACAGTTGATACGGGGAACGTAGAAGATTTCAATACAAGGTCAGAGGTGGACTTAACTTCAACATGGAAAACACGAGCAACACCAGGTCCAACAGCTAGTATATATATATATATATATATATATAT
>NC_068983.1:39649405-39655212 GCF_001194135.2 Octopus bimaculoides | reverse complement strand
TCTCTCTGTCTCACTCTCTCTCTCTCTCGACTATCAAATATTTCTGCCAGCGAAGTTATTAAAATTGCAGCCAGCCTGCAGTACAACCTCAAATAGTGTGCCAGTCAGCACAACCAGCCAGCAAACAAGCCAGCCAGCCAGACGCGAATGACTGATTAGTGACTGAGTGCATCTGTACTGTATTCTAAATATGTTACGTACGTTTAGGAAGGTTGGTAGAACGACAATGGAGGACTTATTGTAAATGTGTGTTGTACTGTATATATGCATTTTGTCCTAGCAAGCTAGCTAGATAAATAGATAGATAGATAGATAGATAGATAGATAGATAGATAGATAGATAGATAGACTGAGACAGACAGACAGATAGATAGATAGATATGTATGTATGTATGTATGTATGTGTGATTGTATGTATGCATGCATATATGAATATATATATATACAAACATACATATACGTATATTTATATGTATATCTGTATGTAAGTGTGTGTATATATATCTATCTACACATATATATATATACACACACGCACACATATATATACACACTCACACATATATATACATATATATATACATACACACATATAAATACACACACACACACCTAATGATTTATAAACATTTAATTATCAAAGTGGAAAAATTCTCAGAAAGGCATTCCTATTCATTTTATGCATATACATATATACAGGGAGAGAGAGAGAGAGAGAGAGAGAGAGAGAGAGAGAGAGAGAGAGTAGGCATATGTGTATACATTCATCTAAATATAAACATGTAAATGTGTATATATGTATGCATGTATGTATGTATGTATGTATGTATATATGTATGTATGCATGCATGCAGATTCATCCTCTATATATTTATATCTAATGGACTCACATATTAGATTCAGGACCAACATTTCTGTAGAAGAATTTTATTTCCTAATTGTGTCTTTTATGTGTAAGTCTAATCCCGGAAACAGCAAATGGAATTGTAAGATATTATTACAGAAATGAACTGAACTGTTAGACAACCCACGTAGATGGTTTGATTATAGCAATGAAACTTTCACTAGGACCTGCCGCACTTTGGCGGGGGAGGGGAACTGGTAGCAGAAGCCGAGTGCACGGTGTACGACGGTACTCTTCTGGGTTTACAAGAAACCAAGCTTCTTATTTCCTTATTGCCCACAACATAAAGGGGACAAACAAAGACAGACAAAGGGATTAAGTCGATTACATCGACCCCAGTGCGTAACTGGTACTTAATTTATCGACCCCGAAAGGATGAAAGGCAAAGTCGACCTCGGCGGAATTTGAACTCAGAACGTAACAGCAGACGAAATACTGCTAAGCATTTCGCCCGGCGTGCTAACATTTCTGCCAGCTCGCCGCTTTAAGAGAGCAAGCTTCTAGTAGAGACATCTTTTAAAGAAAACTAAAAGCTGTTTCATGCCCACTACTCTAGTGACATGCCGCACACCAAACTAGAATATCTATGTTTTCACACTAATACCAGATGGTCGTTAACCTTCTAGTGGGTTCACCCAGCCTTTTGAAAAGTATTGCTTTTGTCGTGTTCTGTTTTTGCGACTCTTTTCATCCGACTAATATAGAAAGTATGGCAGTTTTTCACCACAGTAGGACTCTATAGCCGACTGAACTAGCTTACACGTCACTACCTTTCTACGTAACGTAGTCTTTCTTTAACCCTACTACTTTATATTACGATATTAGAATGAGTAGCATCTTAAAGGATTCTTCACTATAGGAAATCTGCTTACTAATATTACTAAATTACTAATGTCAATAATGTTTAGAAAATTAATTGCACTAACTTTGAAATGTCAGTAACACATTGCACAAGCCCTAGCGTATTCCAGCTCTCAAAATCTCAACTTCACCAATCATAGAAATATATATGGTAATTAATTCTATCTATATTAACTCTAGTGGGTTCTATTTAGTTCATGATTTCTCGGATAAGGATAAAATCTTCTGGTGCATTGTCACCACTAATAATTCTGTTCATTCACACATACATATAAAATCCATTCACACACATATGAATATACAAACGCATACGTATCATGCACAACATACACATGGATATGTGTCTGTGTGTACGTATACTAGTATGCCGTTTAAATTACGCTACAGCAATCATACTTTCACATATAGGAATCTAACTGGAAAAAAATGAAACGTCACTCTCGAAATATATCTGGGAGTTAAAGGAGTAGACGGCTAATTACATTGTGAAATGTTAAATAATATCTAGGGCTTGGTCCGATACTGTCGATAACAGGTCTCACAATGAGAAAGCTTAACTTTTGTTAAATTTAGCAATCTCCTACAATCTTACGTAACAAAAGTATCGCTTCGTGTAAACACAGGGCTTGAAACTTTTGACCCCACTATAATCCCTTAATTTTACTCCGAAAATAACAAGAACATCATCCACTAACTTTATTCAGGAAGTACCGACTCCATCAGAAATTTCATTTATTTCGCCTCTCCCACGGGTTCTTTGCTTATTGTCACTCAATTCATTAACTTTCCTTGAACCAATATCTATTTACAAACGATTCTTTGTGTTCCTTTTCCACAAATATCACGGCCTTGACACTTAAATCAATATAATATTCTAATTTTTTTTATTTTATTTACTTTTTAATATCACTGTATATCAGGAAGGCGTGTGGTGTAGCAGTTAGAGCGTTGCACTCACGATCGCAAGATGGTGGTTTCGATTCCGGACCAAGGAAAGCAATTCATTTCATTTCATTGAGCAAAGCATTTCCTTTCCTGATATTTCAATCTGGTCTGTTGTAAATGAGTTCTGACAATAGTTGGAAAGTTAACTCTGCAACGCACTGGAACCCCAATTATTGAGAGGAATGTTTTAATCTAATCGTTTATACGGCATGAGAACTGAGTTAAGGTCCATCATACAATTCGTGGCCAACAACAGTCCTATATTTAAGACATTATACTCCGATGTTCTGGTATAAGCACGAAGTGTATTTTTTACATTTCCTTTTCCTTTCTGAACACAAGTTGACTTCTTTACCTTTCCGTTTTTAAAATTATCATTAACTCATTTTTCTATACCACCTCCACCCTTTACTCTATTTTCTTAATTAGTAATATTATGCCCACTACATATCCCATTATTATTATTATTATTATTATTATTATTATTATTATTATTATTATTATTAGTATTAGTATTATTATTATTATTATTATTATTATTATTATTATTATTATAGACGTCGTACAGTATACAATATCGTGAGCTTGTTGATTGAATATATTGTATCTACCGGGGGTTAGTACTGTTTGTCGAGTCACAACAAGGACCTCAGACAGACAATACTTTACGCGATATGCGTGCAGTTCCAAGTAATGCCGACTTTTGCAATACATCTAGATTGTAGGCTATTTCTAAAGTTTTCAGATGTTTATTCAGATTGGGTGGTACTGGACCCAATGCTCCAATAACAATAAGGATAACCTTTATGTTCGACTCTCGTAGCTGTCACATCTTAGCGATCTCAATTTTCAGGTCTCCATATTTATCAACTTTTTCTCTTTCTTGCACGAATTTCTGTTTGAATATTTTCCTTCAGTTTTGGATATTACGAGTTTGTTAATGTATATGCGATCTTTTAGATAGCCACACAGAAAAATGTCAGGTGTGGTTAGATATGGAGAACTGGGTGACCACTCGAAATCTGCCGTATTTGAAACTATTCTTTCACCAAAGAGGTTTATCAGGAGTTGCATAGTCTCTCTCGCAGTTTGAGCAGTTGCTCAATTTTTCTGCCACCAAACCTCTGGGGTGTCCTGAATTACTTAACGGAAAAACTGCTCCAACATTTCTCGGTAACAGACACCAGTCACCTTCAATGCGTTGCCCCTTTTATTTTCAAAGAAGTATGGTCCGATTATTTTTCTGAAGTCACCCCACACCAAACCGTGACTTTGAGTGGAATGCAATCGACGCTGATGATTGGTTCTCGGATTTTCACTTCTCCAGAATCAGCTGTTTTGCTTAATGAAACATTCATTGAGGTGAAAATGGGCTTCATCGCTATGATTTGCCATTTCCTGAAAACGAACAGTAGAATTCTGTAGTCCTTGGTAATCTAACGGCTTTGTTTCTGGCCCTAGTTACATCTTGTATGAGTACATATACAAATCTTCTTGAAGTAGCTACAGGGACGTTCTGGGGAATCTCAAGCTCTCGGGAACGCTGTCTTGTAGATGTTGCAACTTTCAGGATGCTTTTCTCAATGCGATATAGGTTTTCCGAAGTTCCGGTGGAACGTGGTTTTCCAAGTCATAGCAAGTCAAGCACAGAGCCCTGTTTTAAGAAACAATGAATTAGATGAATAATTGCGCAGTTAGAGAGCAGGTTCCTTACTCTATAATGGCGTTTGTATGCTCTTTGTATGCGTTAATGGACTGCTCATATACAAAATGAAATTTTATAATTTCAGTTAGTTGGGGCGTGATATATTTCTCCATAACAAAATACCAATGGTTCATGTTTTAATATATTCTCTCTCTCTCTTTTACTCTTTTACTTGTTTCAGTCATTTGACTGCGGTCATGCTGGAGCACCGCCTTTAGTCGAGCAAATTGACCCCAGGACTTATTCTTTAGAGCCGGTTTCTAACCTAGATCCAAGGTTCCTTCATTGGAATTTCAATATCAACAACAGGGTATTTTTTATTTGTATGTATGTTATGTACGTACATATGTATCTACGTGTGTACGCATGTGTGTATGTATGTGTGCATGTTTGTACGTATGTATGCATGTAGAATAAGAATTACTATATTTGCTGAGAGAGGTGTACATGTGTATCTGGGAGTATGTTTGTATATAAAAATCACACATTTTTATGACGTGGTTTGTTACATAAATGACACGAAATGTTTACGTATATCACTTCAGTAAACAATACTATTCAAACATACATCCACCGTACTTACATTACGCATGCGCACGCACACACACCTACACATACACATGCACGCACACACGCACACACATTGCATGTATAATATATGCACATGCACATTCACACACATAACTATACATCTGTGTGCGCATCATGTGTAGCTCGCTCGCTCTACAAGTGCATGCATATTTAAACGCACATATACAACATTCCTCTCTATTAAATTATGTGCGTAAGTGTCTGTGTGTGTCTGTGTATGTATGTGTGTGTACCTGTGCGAGTGTATGTATATGACAAGATGCGTAGCTTTGTAGTTAGGCTATCCGGTTCCCGATCGTAAGATCGTCAGTTCGATACCCAGCAGTGCGTTGTGTCTCTGAGCAAGACAATTTATTTCACGTTGCTCCAGTTCGCTCACCTGGCAAAAATAAGTTGTACCTGTATTTAAAAGGGGGCCCAGTCTTGTCACATTCTGTGTCACGCTGAAATTCCCTGAGAACTATGTTAGGGGTACACGTGTCTGAGGTGTGCTTAGCCACTTGCACTTTAATTTCACGAAAAAGGCTGTTCCGTTGATCGGATCGACTGGAATACTCGTTGTCGTAACTGACGGAATACCAATATGTGTGTGTATGTGTGTGCATAGAAAGTGAGAGATAGACAGAGTGAAAGAGAGAGATATATATATAATGAATACTTGCATATATACATACATAAATCCATCCATACATATATACCATAAACATACAAACATACATACATGCATATACACACACACACACATACACACACACACTCACACACACACACACACACACACACACACATATATATATATAT
>NC_068983.1:39648058-39649116 GCF_001194135.2 Octopus bimaculoides | reverse complement strand
TATATATATATATATATATATATATATACAATCGTGGCTGTGTGTAAGGAGTTTGCTTCAAAATCATTCTTTGGGGTTCAATCCAACAGCGTGGCTGTGTTTGTCAATCAATGTTGGTGTGCTTACGTACCCGTAACTTAGCGGTTAGGCAAAAGAGACAGATAGAATAAATACTAGGTGTGCAAAGGATAAGTCCTAGGGTCGATGTGTTCGACATAAAGGCGGTGCTCCAGCTTAGCCGCAGTCAAATGCCTGAAACAAGTAAACAATAGAAGAATACATACATGCATACAGATAAATAAATAAATAAATAAATAGATAGATAGATAGATAGATAGATAGATAGATAGATAGATAGATAGATAGATACGTACACAAACATATATTCATACATAAATAGAATCGTGCAAATACAGGCATCAATTTGTTCTTATCTTCATCTACAAAAGAAAATATATATAAATACACTTTGCCCAATATAATTTCTAACATGAATATTTTGTCAATATTTACGCATGTATACACACATACGCACACACATATTGTCAATATTTATGCATTGTATGCACGCATCCATACACGTAACCACATGTACAAAAGTTATACAATACTGCGTGCTTCAGACCCCGACAGATTCACACACACATAAACACTCGCAAACATATGTGTGTCTGGATGGATGGGCGGGTGGATGGATGGATGGATGGATGGATTATATGTAGATGACTATATTGTTTTCTACTCTAGGTACAAGGCCCGAAATTTTGGGGTGCGGGCCAGTAGATTAGATCGACCCCAGTACGCAACTGTTACTTAATTTATCGACACCCGAAAGGATGAAAGGCAAAGTCAACATTGGCGGAATTTGAACTCAGAACGTAAAGACAGACAAAATGCCGCTAAGCATCTCGTCCGGCGTGCTAACGTTCCTGCCAGCTCACCGTGTTAGTACGTTTGTGTATCGCACTCTAAACGTAATACCTACTAACGTCACTGAACACAACGATATAAATGTACGTGTATATACATATATGTAGGAAAATATATATATATATATA
>NC_068983.1:39641954-39646213 GCF_001194135.2 Octopus bimaculoides | reverse complement strand
ATATATATATATATATATATATATATATATACACAAACACGCACACACATACACACACACACACATATATATATAGTAAATCCTAAAAAGAACAAGCACAAAAAAACAACGTGAGGACGTGGTACATGTAAAGTATTAGCCTAGGGAAGGAAAGAAAGATGGTTTAACTTTCGAGCAGACGCTCATCTTCGGAAACAGAGGAAAGTCCAACAGAAGGGAAGACGGAGGAAGAAAATCGCCAACGATTCACATGTGGTTACATTTGAAATATAGATTTGCGTGTGTGTATGTTTCTGTCTGTCTCTGTCCGATTGGATTACCTATGATCAGCTCATTGCATGACGAAGGCCTTAGCGTGATCTCTCCACACTAAGTCGGGTCTGATGTGGAGGCTGTGAATTTGAGCTTGAGATCATATTGGTTTCATGACCCTACTCAGCCACGCAGGCCCGGCATCACTAGATAGAGGGATGCAGTTTTTATACTTTTAGCCAGAAGTAATCAACTTGATTACGTCGCCCCCGTGCTTAGTTGGTAGTTATTTTATCGACCTCGGCGTAATCTGGACTCAGACCGTAATGACGTACGAAATGCCGCCATGAATTTTGCCCGGCATGTTAACGACTCTACCCTCTAGCTGTCATAAGCTAGAGTAACACTGATTTCAAATTTGTGCACAAGGCCAGCAAGTTCTGAGAGAGGGTAAGTCGATTATATCGGCTCCAGTGTTCAACTGGTACTGATTTTATCGACCTCAAAAATGTGGAAGACAAAGTGGACCTCGACGGAATTTGTATTCAGAATGTAAAGTCGGACGAAATACCGCTGAATATTTTGTCTTGCATGCGAACGTGTCTGAAAGCACACAAGGCAAAATGCTCAGCAGCATTTCTTCCGTCTTTACGTTCTGAGTCCAGATTCCAGCGTGGTCGACTTTCTTTCCATCCTTTCGGGGTCAATAAAATAACTACTAATTGAACATGGGAGCGACGTAATCCCTTCAAAGTTTCCTTGCCTTGAATCCTGTAACGGATCAGCTTCGTGATCTCAGTCATTTATAAACCAAGGAAACCAGGCAACAGGCATTATGAGACCTAGGGCTAAAGAGAAACGAAAGATATCTAAGGGTGTGTTATGCTGAGTGTCATTTAAGACAGTGAAGTGTCATTTGAGGGAGATTCGCTGTTATTGTTCGCAAGTCGAGAACCATATAATTTGTAATGCTGCACGATATTGAATATCACATGTTTATATACGATTGTACATGAACGAGTCTGGTTTTCCATCACACAGCAATTTGTTTACTATGATATTTAAAACATGCATAACTGAATCAGTCGCAGATAATTGAATCTAAACATCTAGCTATTAAACGAACAGAGTTATTAATCAATATATTGCTGGAAGTAATTTTTTTGTTATCTTTTGATATTTTTGTTATTTTGTTGTTATTATTATTATATATATATATATTTTTTTTTTTGTTAATTTCTCCTTATATAATACTGGGACAAAACGACATTTCTACTGTCACGAACGACGTGAAAAAGAAAAACGTTCTGATAAATGATATCCTCTAGCCAAGCACTGTATGACACGCTGATAAGGAAGTTAAACAAACCGATAGTTGTGGAAAGAACTGTTAGACAAACTGTGAATCGAAAGTAAACCCAAACAACATATTTAAAAACAAAACAAAATAGGAACTTTGCAGGAACATGCATATGTGTATACAATACAAAATTGATTAAAACGTCTTTAAAGGTATTATCGCACAAACATTACGTCTGTTTATTCTAAAGACAGAAAAATAATTTCCAACATAGACACAAAGACCAGATATTTTGGAGGAGAGATATGTAGTTGGTTACATTCGTCTGCACTAATTGACTGCAGCTTTATTCACTAACACCGGTGCAATTTTAATTTAGAATCGAAAGGTATATAACAAATAACTCTTTAAAAGCTGCTGCTGCCGAGATCCATTGCACCACTCGGTACTTGCAATCTCTTCCCTCAATTAGCTTTGATATGTCCTCAATTTCAGGTTGTGTGTTTTCTGCTAATAACATCGATGTAGTTGACTGACTGTCTTCGTTCTTTATTAAGGTCTGCAAGTCACCAAAATATAGCGTTTGATATGGTCTGGCTTTCAGTACGATAGAAGTTATCAGCAAAACCTACCTCGATTAGATGTTTTGGTACGTCTTCAATTCCATATTATGTGCTTCAGTTAATGACATCAATATAACAGAGTGGAATTTGACTTCTATTAAGGTGTGGAAGTCTTCAAAATATAACATCTGATATGGCCTGGTATTTAATATGAAAGCAGTGACCTGCAAAGCCTACCTCGCATTGAGCAAGAATAGCATTTACATAGTGGTATGTGTCCGTAAAACTTCTCTCTGGGCTTGTTCTTATGCCATGAGATGTCTTGCGCCCTCATGAGAAGCCTAGTGTACATACCACCAAGACGATCATGAAGCACCTTTTTCATTGCTTTCAGCTTCACAGGAAGAACGCTCTCTATGGAGGTCCTGAAGAAGGCAAGCCTTGCTGTTATTTGAAATACTTCATTACCAGATGTAACTGAATGCGTTGTCCTACATTGATATCTAACAACTACCAAAAAAAAAAAAAAGATGATAGCTTCTGATCTAAATACAAAGCAAGGAATTTTGAAGGAAGGGACTGAGGTTAAATTAATTGACTGCCTCAACCCCAGTACTTATATATTACTTAATTAACCCTACAGAGATGAACGGCAAGCTTAACCCCAACGGGATTAGAAACCAGAATGTGAAAAAGCGGAGCAAATGTCGCTGTAACGACTCTGCCAGCTTGTAGCTTTAACTAAATATGAGCTAATACAATTCATATATTATAAAATCGTTTACTAATGGCTGAGCAGAGAAAAAAGATAAACAACTGAACAGAGAGCAATGGCAATCTTTAATAGCATAAACAAATTTATATGCCCACATGACATTTGCAAACATCATGATAAACTATATTATAAATCATTGAAACTATTCAGTGATAAACAATGAGAACTTGGTCGATTCTCTATCGACGTGGCTAATAGAATGTTTAACATACCTATAGATTATTTAACACGTTTGTGTTAAATAATCTATAGGTGAGATTAAGAGGCCTTTATTTAACAAAGCACTACACGAAATATATTCATTATGAATGCATTCTGAGGGTGCTGTATTGGCAGAATTGTTAAAGCGATGGGGGAAAAATGCTTCACGCCATTCTACTCGGATTTTAAAAGGTGGCGAGCTGGCAGAAGCGTTAGCACGCAGGGCAAAATGTTTAGCGCTATTTCGTCTGCCGTTACGTTCTGATTTCAAATTCCTGCTGAGGTTGACTTTGCCTTTTATCTTTTCGGGTCGATAAATTAAGTACCATTTGTGTACTGGGGTCGATCTAATCGACTAGTCCCCTCCCCCAAAATTTCGGGCGTTGTGCCTAGAGTAGAAAAGAATATTTTACAGGCGGCGAGCTGGCAGAAACGTTAGTACGCCGGCCGAAATGCTTAGCGGTATTTCGTCTGTCTTTATGTTCTGAGTTCAAATTCCACGGAGGTCGAATTGAGGTGGTTTCATGGCAAATAAGTCGAAAGGTAAGCTACTATAAATCGGCAGAAACTTTCCGGACAACCCAATATTTTTAGATCTATATAGGACGACAAGGTATGATTTGACGGAGATTTAGATGTTATATTCAACAGGTCGGGAGACTACTTGAAGGGGGAGCCCATTTGCAAGTAATGTTCTGCTTGTTTCTACATCCCTGTCTCTGACATTAGAGCTAAATTACCATCTTGTGCTCCCCACATACTGACAGATGGACTAAGAAGTTGAAAGTTGTTGTTGTTGCTACTGCTGCTACCGCTGCTGCTATTACTACAGATGATGATGATGAAGCTAACGATGATGAGAATGATGATGACGACGACGACGATGATGATATCGTTGTTGATGCTGCTGTTCAACATCGAATTAGCTCTGATCGAGTTGGCCTAATAACCAAAGACGTTCCAGCCATGACCAGCCCATCTCTGTACCTCTAGGACTGCATCATCGAATATATATATTCGCCCGTTTCTTAAGACAATCGGATGTAACGTGCAGGGGATATAACTGTCATTTTTAGCAGGTCTAGCGACGACGTAAAGAAGTGATTCCCTATCCTTTTGATATCCGGATCAAATCCAAGATCTGGATTTTTTTTGGTGAGGGGGGGGG
>NC_068983.1:39635751-39640109 GCF_001194135.2 Octopus bimaculoides | reverse complement strand
AGATAGATAGATAGATAGATAGATAGATAGATAGATAGATAGATAGATAGATAGACAGACAGACAGACAGACAGACAGACAGACAAACAGACAGATAGATAGATAGATAGATAGATAGATAGATAGATAGACAGACAGACAGACAGACAGACAGACAGGCAGACAGACAGACAGATAGATAGATAGATAGATAGATAGATAGATAGACAGATAGATATGGGTAAAGAAGCCTCGATAGTGAAGCCGATCCCTCTTACCTGTTTAAATACTTTCCCGGTAGGAAATGAATTCAGCAGTGTATGTTAACGAATTGTTCGTTGTTGGCGCTTTCGTTTATTTTGTTGTTTAACCCCTGGTCAACTGTGAACCAACTGACCTATGATTAATTGAGATCATCTCTCGATCAGCTCGTCTGTTTTGTTTTTTGTTTTTTTCTTTTTTTTTTTTGCACAATACCTCCATAGGACTAAATATATAATAAGACCCTTCTTTTTTAAAAGTGGTTTCAAGAAAAATTTGGCTGCTAATTCTATCAGACCACATAATCATGAATTTATATTCTCCAAAGAAGTGGGGTTAGCCTAAATAATAACCCCCATTTCCCTGAAATCCCTTCGGTTTTTTTACGATTTATTGCAATAATTTCCCCAAATACTCCTCAAACTATTTTCAGGCGTTAGTCAATTTTAATATTATTATTATGAGTAAAGCAGCAAGTTCGGCTCATAATAATATTTATATTAAAATTGTTGATCTTATTATTATCATTACTATTTATATTGTTGTTGTTGTTATTTTTGCTATTTTTGTTATTATTATTGTTGTTGTCGTTGTTGTTTTTATATGTTTGGCAGTATTTTTATTGCCAAACATATAATAGTGCCATATTTATATTGTTGTTATTGGCCGTATTTATATTGTCGTTGTTGAGGAACTATCATGGACAATTTCCAGATGTCCTTGGCCTAGCAGTGCTACCGGGTGCGCTACCGGTTTGCGATAAACTCTACACGCACGGACGGGTCAGACGGGCTTGTCCGACGTGATCGCAGGGTGACGAAACCGTACAGAACCGAAACCGTTCAGTGTCAGGATATTGCAAACTTGCTGGGTTATGCCGAACAGCTGCTTCCACGCGTGGGACGGATCCGTCTATCGGCCGAGCCTGTAGTGTTTATTGCCCCGCTGCC
This sequence comes from Octopus bimaculoides, assembly GCF_001194135.2. Classification (NCBI taxonomy): domain Eukaryota; kingdom Metazoa; phylum Mollusca; class Cephalopoda; order Octopoda; family Octopodidae; genus Octopus; species Octopus bimaculoides. The sequence goes on along the minus strand of NC_068983.1, from coordinate 39,638,919 downwards.
CTCCTTTAATTGGTCAGGCAATGCAGTTTTCCTTTGTCTAGTGGCTGTGACGAAAGAGGTTATTTGGTGGACAAGTCTGAACTTATGAGGACAGATACGTTCCTCTTTGGTAGAGCTCTCATTTACTTCTTCAAGTTTCACTTGAAAAGGAAATTCAGAGGGAAGAGGGAAACGCTGTCCTCGAATGAGTTTATTGAAAGGTGGGTGAAGTTGCGAAAATGGCAAGAGTGGATGGTACCTCTCTAAGTGTAGACCTGTGAGTCAGAGAGAAGGAATTGGAGTGGGAACTTGCTCTTCGTGTTCAGGGAATTCTCCGACAGTGGGGTTCCTCGATTATCCCTTGAGGTCATTCTCTGTCAGGAGGGTTACATCTCTATTGTCCCCTATCTTTATTAACCTTTCTATATGATGTATATGTCCCTTCCTTTTCATTGTGCACCGTGTATACTAACTTTTTATAAATTTTTTGCCATTTCCTAATATGTAAACCCCAACAGTTTGTCTGTGTTTGTATTGTCCCCCTCATCCTTTACCCTGGTGGCAAAGAAACAATATCATTATTATTATTATTATTATTATTATTATTATTATTATTATTATTATTATTATTATTATTATTATTATTATTATATTAAAACTCGCAGCTTATTTTGCTGAGTATGGTGGAAAGTGTCAGCTGTCCACAGCCAGCAAACTAAGGCGACACTTGTTTTAATGGTCATGCTTCAAGAACCCTGCGAAGAATTCTTGCAGTTCCAAGCAATGCTGATTTTTGTAGGTGTTCTACCTTCACACATGCACCGATCTTTTTTCAGCCAATTGGTAGTTGAGTGCTGATACATGCATATATCCAGGCATACATACATACATACATTCAAACATACAAACATACATACATTCACTAATACGTACATACATACATACATACATACATACATACATACATACACACACACACATACATACATACATACATACATACATACATACATACATGATGATGGCCGTGCACTCGAGACCGTGGAAGACCATTGATGACCTTCAGGAACATTGTGCGATCTAGGATATAGGAAAAAAAGAGCAGCGCATATCGTGCACAGATCAGCAATGCCTGTGCAGAGTTTTAGGTCCAATAAGGCTTGCACGACACCTCATAGAACCTCTCCATTCTATTGACATTATCCAGCGACAAGCCAGAGCAAGATGTCCGGTGCCAATATGAGTCGCAGGTTCAGGGATGTGGGAGCGCCATGATCTCTAGCACAAACCAAAGATCCCCAAAATGCCCAATGCCATTCCCTGTATACCTGGTTTTATATCAGAGTGACCTTCTCCTAGAGACATGCTTCATTAGAAGCTGAGATGTGCTTCCCTTCCAGTGGTCTTTCAGCACGCTGGACACCATCCTGGAATTTCTGCGTACCCGTGTAATTGCTAGATAGCCGTTGAACCTGCATTAGGTTCATCCGACCTTCAACAGATCTTATTTTCAAGTACTACGGGTAACATGGAATCCAGTACAACCTGTTGCATGGTCGGGTTGTCGGCCACTAAGCCGGCACCTCCACCAGGCTACCCTGGTAAGGAGGGTTGCTAAAAACATACAACCATACACACAAAAATACCATGTTGTTGATGTTGAAATTTCAATGAAGGATCCGTGGATCTAGGTTAGAAACCAGTTCTTTCTCTATTGGCAAGAAATCTTGAAATAAAACTGAATAATAACTGACATACGTACATATATACATGCATTCATACATACATACATATAAGGACCCCTTTGGTCATAACTGACTATGGTATTGCACCTAGAAAGTTCCCCTCCAAAGTACAAGTCCGGGTTAGGTTGTTTATGGAAGACCAGCAGTCACCCATGCATAACAACCTCCCCTCTCCATGCCACCGATGTTATACAAGGAAAAGGTAAAGATCGATAAAGCTTGACACCAGTGACGTCACAATTCATTTCTACATCTGAGTGAACTGGAGTAACATGAAATAAGGTGTCTTGCTCAAGATCACAACACAGCCCGGTCACGGAATCGAACTCATTACCACATGATTGTGAGATCTACGCTCTAACGACTGAGCCATGCGCCTTCACATATTTACATATACACGTGGCACTCCGTCGGTTACGACGACGAGGGTTCCACTTGATCCGATCAATGGAACAGCCTGCTCGTGAAAATAACGTGCAAGTGGCTGAGCACTCCACAGTAACGTGAACCCTTAACGTAGTCCTCGGGGAAATTCAGCGTAACACAGTGTGTAACAAAGCTGACCCTTTGAATTACAGGCACAACAGAAATAGGAAGAAAGAGTGAGAGAAAGAGTACAGCCGGATTCGCCAAAGCCCCACCGTGATAGGCGAAAATCCGCGAAGTAGAAACAGTATTGTACTATATTTTTTTTTATTATTTTTTATAATTTGTATATATTTATTTTATTATAAATGCAAAACAGCACCACAGAGGAATCGACGTAAGCTTAAATAATAAACCGCGACAGGTGAACTGCGTAATGGCGAGTGATTACTGTATACGAAAACCATGGCTCGAGATATCGGCACGGGTCTTGATGTTTGGCTTGGTGTTATCTTTGATCAACAATACGGAGAGATGGCGTACACCGAAGAAAACGGAATGCTGCATAATCCTAAAATGATGCAATAATCTTTGAACACAGATCCATCCCATCTGTGCTGACCTTGGGCTAAACAATAACCACATGTACAACTCATATGTCGATATTCAGTTGAAAGTCTTCAACGGTTACGAAGTATGTCCTTGACCAAGTCACTCAGTTCTGTTTATTACGGAGGAAGTTAATGCGCAAAAGACTTACGGCCTATCCTGGAAATCTGTTTTCTTCGAGTGTATTTAGTTATACAGAATACAGGAAGTGAAGAAGGGGAAGATGCATTATGAAATGAGTCACAACGACTCGGAGAAGATATTTTTAACAACATTACTAGAGGCGATATTGTATTAAATTCATACCGGGAATGCAAACAGCTATTGAAATATCTAGATAATAAAGACATTATTTCACTACCAACAGCATGAACGCACGCATACGCATACACACAAAAAACACACAACCTACATACATACATACATATATATACATATACATATACATATATATATATATATATATATA
>NC_068983.1:39633639-39634547 GCF_001194135.2 Octopus bimaculoides | reverse complement strand
TCAATTATTACTATTCTGCTACACCTCAGCACGTAGAGCGCGCGAAATCAATGCCGTAATGGGTTTGTTCTCTTTATTCTGTCGAAGGACACAAAAGCCTAATAATGAATATGATGAGACGTCCCTCGCTGAGTGCATTGATGCATAGACGTGTATTGATCATGTCAGGCGCGCGCGCACACACACACACACACACACACACACACACACACACACGGACATCTAACTGGCACGCTCGTAGCTGTAGCAGTAAATGTATGCGTGTATGAGCGTGTGTTTCTTTATGAGTAGTTGATTGTATGTATTGTGAGCGTGTGAGTATATATGTATTGTATATACACATTTCTGTGTGAATACATTTTAAGTATATATATATATATATATATATATATATACAGTACATCATACATATGTATAAATACATACATACATATATATATATACATACATATATATATATATATATATATATATATATAGATCCATATATATATACATATATATATACATATATATATATATAGATCCATATAAATGCATGCCTACCTAAAGATATACATAGGTATGTGTGTGTTTATGTATACATAATATACATCCACACATCCACTTACTACACAGATGTATAGATATACATTTATGCACAAACACACACACACACACACATATATATGTACATATATATGTGTACGTATGTATGCATACATATATATATATATATATATATATATATATATAATACACGCATATGTATATGCCTACATATATACACGCACACACGCTTCATTCATGATCTCTTAATATGCACACACAGACACAGACATTTTAAATTTATGCCAACACCACTATATGCGCGCGCACACACGTGTACGCATACACGGAGACTAAAACGTTTATAACATCCTATAAAT
>NC_068983.1:39632110-39632773 GCF_001194135.2 Octopus bimaculoides | reverse complement strand
ACACACACACACACACACACACACACACACACACACACACACACACACACATACACACACACATACACACACACACACACACACACACTCACACACGCACATATTACAACACAACACATCATGAACACGCTGTAAACACCGCCTAAAAACCCGTCTGTTACAATAGCCGCCCCCACCGCCAACACTACCACGTTTCACAGCATTTACAGCGCATGACGATCATACAAGCTTCCCATACCTAGACACATGCACAAGCTTGCATACATACATACATACATACATACATACATACATACATACATACATACATACATACAGACAGACAGACAGACAGACAGACAGAGAAATAGACTGACAAACATACATAGATGTACGTGTACAATTTTCGACAGGTCTCACGTAATACACCGTACACACACGCACGCACACACACACACACTCAAACACACACACACACACGCATACACACATGCATGAACGCATACAGGGAAACACATACATGAAGATTCAGGCACATATATATACATATATATATATATGTATATATGTATGTATATATGTTTTTTATATATATTTATATATGTATATATTTATATATGTATATATTTATATATGTATATATGCATATATATATATATATATATATATATATATATATATATA
>NC_068983.1:39627967-39628974 GCF_001194135.2 Octopus bimaculoides | reverse complement strand
AATAATAATAATAATAATAATAATAATAATAATAATAATAATAATAATAATAATGATAATAATAATCCTTTCTACTATAAGCATAAGGCTTGAGATTTAGGGGAAGGGGAATAGTCGATTACATCGACCCCAGTGCCCAACTGGTACTTATTTTACCGACTCCGAAAGGATGAAAGGCAAAGTCGACCTCGGCGGAATTTGAACTCAGAACGTAGTGACAGGCGAAATACCGCTAAGCATTTCTCCCAGCGTGCTAAAGATTCTGACAGCTCACCGCCTTCACATACGAGGTCTGATCGATAAGTATCTGGGCTGTTGACATAGTAACGAAGCTAAAGCACGCAAAATAAAGCTGCTTAGCAAAGATTGATTTTGAACTCTACTGTGCATGCGCACTAAGATTTAACGTTCTACCTCATTTCTCCTGTTTACAGCAGTGTTTAGAAGGAAGGTGTGTGGCGTGTGATCGTCGCATTGACTATGTCAGAGAAAAGTGTTGTGGCGACACCTGCTCAAAGGCCTACGCAAATTTGCAGGAAGTGTATGGAGAGGAGTATATGAACCACGCACAAGTGCATGAGTAGTACAGACGTTTCTATGATGTCGATTGCAACCAGCAGAACTGAGAAAGACATCGCAGATGTGCGTGCAGCTGTGAGGGGAAACCGTGAGTTATCAGAGGATATGCAAATTAGTTACGGTTCTGTTCAGTCCATTATCACTGAAGATTTAGGTATGAGACGCGTGTCTGCTAAGTTTGTGCCAAAACTGCTTTCAGCTGACCAAAAAGACACTCGGATTTCAGTTGCACAAGATCTCCTTGATTTTGTTAAGGACGATGAAAACTTTTTGAAACATTGCGTAGGCCTTTGAGCAGGTATCACCAAGCTTTTGGCAAAATTTGATGCAGATTCTCTGCTCAACTTCCTCTGTCATGGTCAATGCGATAATCACACGCTACACACCTTCCTTCAAATCACTGTTGTAAACAGCAGAAGCAAGCTAGA
>NC_068983.1:39622945-39627627 GCF_001194135.2 Octopus bimaculoides | reverse complement strand
ATATATATATATATATATATATATACATATATTAGAGTGAAAATGACAGGGTCATGTATACGGTGTTCTTTTTTTCTTCCCTAAGCCGGCGCTTTGCAAGCAAACTTCTAATTCAAGACTTTCCATTTGTATTAATCGGATGTGATCAGCCCTTGATAGGAATGGGATCCGCCTGAATAAAAGTGCTCACACGGCCATCCTTTATGAATCCCTCAGAAATTGGGGACTGAAGAGAGGAAGGCACTACCGTTCAAAATCATTTAATGCTAAAGTATTACTTGTCACATGACAGGGAATACTGAAAGAATACGTTTGATACCATGGGTAATATAAAAAACCATGGTATACGTATAATAATTATAATTATGATTAACCTTTTAACAAGTTTCGTCGTGTTTATATAAATTGATGTAATGAACATTAATCTCCAAAACAAATATAATAATTATCATTTTAAATTATAATTAAATAAAACAATATTCAAAATGTAAAAAAGTGTAACCCGAATTATGAAAATTCACACACACTCATCTCCACTCTCTCTCTCCCTCCACATACATACATGCGCATGCACATACGCATACAAGCACACACACACACTCACACACACACACACACACACACTCATATATATCTATATATATATATATTTATGTGTGTGTGTGTGTGTGTGTGTGTGTGTGCGTGTTAATAGAAAAGGTAAGACAACAAAAGAAAGAAAGAGACCTTGATATTATGTAAATAGAGGAATTTATCTGTAAATAATATGTGCCAATTATTCGGTAGCCATAATAAAACTCCGAATTTCGGATGCCGAGTTGGGAACCCACGCCGCCATCTCTTCAGTTATCTGGCCATCGATAGCCAGGTAACTGAAGAGATGGCGGTTTGGGTTTCCGTCCCGGCATCCGAAACTTGGAGTTTTATCATGGCTACCGAATAATCGTCACATATTATAAATATATGCCCCCTCACCTCTGCCTATGAATCTTTACCGCTATATCACTTTGTATGTTTGTAACGTCCATTTACTCATTGTCTGCCACCAAAACCAGTATGCACTCTCATCCTGCACCTCTTATGTTAATCCTCTCTTTGTCTCCCTCCCTCCCTCTCCCTCTCTCTCTCTCTCTCTCTCTCTCTCCTTACTTCTCTTTACTGCTTTCACGATACGATATAAAACGTCACAAGCCAATCGACCAACCACCACATATATCGGTTATTATTATACAGAGATAGCATAATATTTCATAGTTTCTATAAAGCACAAGACAATATTGTTCAATAATTCACGCTACGACACAATACAATCGTAATTTAACCAAACTTTTACTATAACAACTACCAGCCGATAACGAGGCTTCCTTTTTCGCAATATGTCAAGCGCTCGGCTTTCTTTCCATCAAACATCAAAACCTTATCTGTCTTCATTCGTTTTGCTGTTACAGCGACTGTTGTTGTACTTCCGGTTCAATGGATTACAAACGACTTCCGCTCAACTGCAAAACTAAATGGCGTTTTTTTTTGTCTCTTTCTCAATACTTCTATCTATTTCTTTTGTTTTTGCATTCTTCAACGATTGCAAATGAATTACACAGGAAACACTGAATTAATCTTACTTTAGGTGTTACATTTGCAGTAGCATCTCTCCCTGTCTTTCCCTATACCCTCTTCCCGCCCTAACTTTTACTCTCTCTCTCTCTCTCTCTCTCTCTCTCTCTCACTCCCTCTATTAATCTCTCTCTCTATCTTCCTTTCCCCTTTCATTCATCTCCACGCGTATCGCTAACTTCACTGTTGCCATAGAAATTAAGCTACATACACATTTTTAAGGGTTTTATATAATTGACATGACGTTCACATTTTAAGGATTTGGGCATCAGTTGACAAGAGAGGGGTGAAGAGTTCAATCCTCCGACTAGCTATATTTTCTCATTTGCTAACATAGAAACAAGCTGCAAATAGGGCAACATACAAATTTACTCATTACATATATATACATATATATCTATACGGCAAGAAGAAAATGGAGAGGATCCAGAGGTAGTATGCATCAACTGTTAGGCATTATATTATGTCTATTTATTTTAAACAATTCTGAGAATATGTATACATATGTAAAGATTGAGTTTTACATATAAAGTACCAGTAATTTCTAGAACAGAGAAAGAAGTGCAGTTTCTTACAGCTGTTTCTGCCACGAGATCACAGTACCCCACATGTTATTTCCATCTTTTTAGTGAATTGTAGTGATCGGTAGATAAAATTAGGGTGCTTGGGTGTGTCTCTGGGTTTCTTTCAGTCTCGCTCGGTTTCTTTCAGTTACCAAATCCAATCACAAGGCCCTGGTCGGCCCGAGGCTATAATAGAAGACACTTGCCCAAGATGCCATGCAGTGTGACTGAACCCGGAACCATGTGCTTGTGGAATTGAATGTGCGTGAGAGTGTGTGTTGTCGTGCGTGAGTGTATGTATATCAATGCATAGATGCACAGAACATAACAAGGAAAATGAGCAACATGAGCAAGCGAGGCAGAAGAGAACCCTAAAATGCATTGCAGATTATGTAATATATGGGGTAACACGTAAACACTCGCTAACACATAAACATACTTACATGCCAAAAGAAATACTGACAAACACAAGTGTGCGCCCATACGCTCGCATTCATATATGTATTCGGGGGAGAATAATAACGGATTCAAATCTTGGCACAAGGCCTGCAATTTTGAGGATGGGTCTTGAATGGTATCAGAGACCTCAGTGCTCAAGTACTTTATTTTATAGACCTTGAAAGGATGAAATACAAAGTGGAACTCGATAGAAATTCAACTAGAACGGAAACAGTTGTTAAGCTTTTAGTCCCACGCGTTAACGAGTTTGTCAGCTCGCCGCCTTGTGGTGGAAGATTAATAATAATAAGTTCAAAATTAATATATTTGAACAGAAGTCCATAAATGCATGAGTAATACTTCATTTTATCGACCTCAAAACGATAAGAGGTAAAGTTGAACTCGGCATCACCTGAACTCGAAGCGTAAAGAACTGTTAAGCTTTTAGTCCGACGCGTTAATGACTCAGCCAGATAGCTGCCTTGAAGCCTTTGAACAAAGGTACATATATACATATACATACGTTTGCGTGTATTTGTAGGTGTGTAATAGTACGTTTGCAATCCTGAGTATCGTCTCGTACTGTCTGCACAACTAGTAATCACACAACAAAACAAAAACCGCCATCTTCCCACCAGATTTACAAAATAAATTTGCACAGCCGCTTTAGATATTTCGGCAAAAATACACCACATTGATACATACATACATACATAAATCTCCAGTTCACTAACGTTTCGTTCTCTTATATAAGACACCGGAGAGACTTACGAAGATTAACGCAATGTATGTACTCGAAAGCAACCGGTTTAATTCCCTCTGACAGGTTCGCTCATTGATTCGAAACTGGTTGTATAAATTCGGTGAGCATTTGTCAGGCTTTGTAGAATCACTGACCCCCTCAAGGCGATTAATCCTATCGTAATCTAGTCGGTTGTTACATCCTCCAGGTCAAACTAGCATGTATTCAGTGTTTTTGATGAGCTGTGGTAGAGAATAGAGGCGTTGTTTTGTTTAATACATTCGCTTCAAAAATGTGCGCGCCTGTTTATATATGGGCGTGTGTGTGTGTGTGTGTGTGTGTGTGTGTGTGTGTGTGTGTGTGTGAGAGAGAGAGAGAGAAAGTGTGTGTGTGTGCGTGTGTGTGTGCGTACTTTTCGATTTCCTCTCATGTAACTTACTCGCTTATTCAGCAAATATGTATATATGCATGAGGCATTGCTTATATGTATGTATATGAATGAATACATGTGTATATATCAACGTACGTATATTATGCATGTATAGATACATATATACATACATACCGATATATATATAATACATTTATATACATATACTCATGTAGATATAGATAAGAGATGGATAGATGCTATACAGTTTTTAATATATGTATGTTTGTACACATAATTACATATACATATATATACACATACATATACATATATACATATAAATATGTATAAAGACACAAGCACCTACATATAAAAAAAATATATATATACATACATACATATATATATATGTATGTGTGTGAATAAGTGTATTTGTATTTGTATATATATATATATATATATATATATATATATATATATATACGCACAAATACACATGCATAAAAACATACATATAAGTCATTTTACCATTCTTCAATTTCCTACTGTGTGCTTGTGCGTGTGAGTACGTGCTTGAAACAGAAACAGTGATAAAGAGTGAGACAGACGGAGAAGCAGACAGACAAACAGACAGACAGGTAGGCATGCAGGCAGGCAGGCAGGCAGATAAACAGAAGATGTATTTATACTTATGTATGTATATGCTCGTTTCCGCTGAATGCAACAAACTGATAGAAAAGAACAGTGTTTACCTAAATAAAACAGGTGTCGGACTTTCTCGTCCATTTGACGTTCATCAGTCAGTTGTGAGTAATAATTTCACTTAATGTTGATGGATATGCTGCTGTCATAATTGTTTAGATATTCCAATCATTAGATATTATTATTATGATGGATGTCGATCTGCCTCATCAGCAGGTGTCGTATTTTTAACAGCGGTTTCATTCTGCTATGA
>NC_068983.1:39621674-39622521 GCF_001194135.2 Octopus bimaculoides | reverse complement strand
ATATATATATACGGCGGTGCATCAGCATGGCCGCAGCTCTGAACTGAAACTAGAGGGAAAAAAATATATGTTTACATATATATATATACATGCATACATATATATACACACATGCATATATATACACATACATACATATATATGCACACACACACAAACAGATATACTTAAATAACTACCTACTCCCCTACATATATACCTACATACATACCTACATACATACATACATACATACATACATACATACATACAACATACATACATACATACATAGCAATAATCTACTTGTCTCAATATAATACTAGAAAAATACCCCCACCAACTTATCTACGGTCCATCACAATTACCATCAACAGCAACGCCATAACACTGCAATGCCAACGCCAGCAACTACAACAACAGCAACGGCAACCTTCACCAAACGCCACTGCATTGTGTTGTCCACCATCTTGTACTAAAATCATTCTATAGAATATATATTTTGATTTACACAACAGAAATTACTGCTGTCACATATATGGGTTTATATACACTATACATCTACTCCAAACAAACTCTCTCTCGCTCTTTCGCCTCCTTTTCTCTCCTTTTCTCTGTCGTCAACCTCGCTCTACTTATACATATATATATATATACATATATATATATAGATAGATAGATAGATAGATAGATAGATAGATAGATAGATATAGATAGTAAATGAGTATATGCATGTATACGTACAGGTATGTGCATACCGACATCCACCTGTATGTATAGGTGCATATCTGGGTACAGGACATTGCAAACAAAACGTAGACGAGAAAACACACAAGCCACATAGAGAACATTCTACTTCATCAGCTAC
>NC_068983.1:39618459-39620814 GCF_001194135.2 Octopus bimaculoides | reverse complement strand
TATTATTATTTTGTATGTGTATTTTTTTCCTTCTACGCTGATGTGGGCTATAACTTCGACAGAATGGTTGAAAGACAGCAAAATTCTAAGTATATATTTAAAAAAAAAAAAAAATCACCACTTCAACAAGTATTCTTTGGTTGATCTAGCTATTCACAAGTGTCGTCTGCGGACAAGTTCAAAAGTAGTCAAAATGGCAGAATCACTTCATTCACGCCATCGAAATCTTCTTTGAACTTACGTAGTTGGTCAATATTTTAGTTGCCATTAAACCATTTAAATCGTTTGGTTTAGAAGTTCTGTGTATAATTTCATCGTTAGTGATACGAAATAACTAGCGATTTCCACAAGCATTTTTGATAGCAAACGTTTATCTTCAATGCAATTTATAACTGTTGCTTTCCAGATTCCAGACCTATACAGAATTGTATAGGTCTGCAATAGTATAACTTATACTACAACTAATACTTCCCTTATTGTCCAAGTTTAGCTTAATTGTTATGTTTATGTTAAGGTTAGATTTCTAAATATCAATAGTTAGTAGAAAACCTGTGCAAACTCTTTTTTCGGTATCACTGATAGAGACTTCTTTATTGCAAATATTTTTCTGCTCAAATAGCTGAAACTTTCGATAACATGTAAGTTATCACTGTTATATTTGATGTTTATATCAAGCATAGCTACAATCGCCAGCTTATAGTGTTGTAGTTTCCTTTCTCTACTTCTTATATCACGATCACAATAGCTTCTGCTTCTTTAAACGAGGTAACTAAATATCTTTTCTACCATCTAGATCAAGCTCCTCTAACCCTATCTCTTCTCCAACCACCACTCTTACTGCGTCTCACCTCGAAACTGCAAAATTTCACATAACCGAAAGGATTTTTTTTTTTCTGTTTTTCACTTCTTATATCTTCATTTCTTAGATTTCTTATACTTCGTACAAGAGAAATTACGATTCTGATATCTTTTCAAAATTTCAGTCCTTTACATATTTTGTCTCTCCATTTCCATAATTTTTTTAAATTTCCCATGAGGTATTAGGTAACTTAAACCAACCTCGACCCATCTAAGCATTCCAGAATGCTTACCAAGTTAACGGTTTACAATACAGAATATCAGCCGTGTTTGTTATCAAATGAATTAAAAATTGGAAATTCTTATCATAAAAAGCAAAATTATTTATGAACACTCATTACGCGTGACACTAACTATCCTATCTGCAGGTGTTTAACAAGCTACCACATGATCTGTAATGCTCATGCAATTTGTAGTGACGTCTAGCTGTTCTTTCACATAAGTAATGAATTTATATATTTAAACATTTTGACAACTGAGCATGACCATGTTACCTAATACACCACCAAACATTTTGTGACAAGGTGACCAGAAATGTAATATTTGCTTGATTCAGGTTCCGTCGGTGCTCCTGTCGATTTTTCTCTCAGTTGATTTAATATTAGTCACACATATTCACACATACAAACACTCACACACACACACATACACACACAAACACACGCACAAAACTACACACACATTTATGTGTGTGTATGTGTGTTAGAGAGAAAGTATGTGCTTGTATGTGTGCATCTATGCATATTTGTATATATTTGTATGCATGTGTGCATATATATGCATATATACATACATATATATACATATATATACATGTATATGTATATGTATATATATATATATAAGCACATACACACATATATACATGTGTGTGTGTGTGTGTGTGTGTGTGTGTGTGTGTGTGTGTGTGTGTGTGTGTGTGTGTGTGTGTACATTTATATCTAAGTATATATGCTTACATACATCCAATACATGAATGCAAAATATACAAGAAAAAGTTAATTTTAACATAAAAATTAACATAATGTACCCCGAGACATTACTCTATTTCGATTGATGCATTAAAATCATGAGCAAGGACAACATTTTGTGTTTATAAAACCGTCTTTTGAGCACAGCTTTGGACAACTTCATATCATTAGAAGTGAGGAAGCATAGTTGTTATTTCACTATGTATTAAAGCCACTCACTATGAAATTTGCTTTATTCTCTCAAATTATGTGTAATATGTTCCATACTCAGAGAACCCAACCGATTTATAAATTCGGAGTTTAATACACATGTTTCCCAAAACAACTTTGGTATAACTCTCAGTAATAGCGAAGGGATCACTAGAAACACAGAGGGAACAAACAAAGACAGACAAAGGGATTAAGTCGATTGCATCAACCCCAGTGCGTAACTGGTACTTAATTTATCGACCCCGAAAGGATGAAAGGCAAAGCCGACCTCGGCAGAATTTGGACTCAGAACGTAACGGCAGACGAAACACCGCTA
>NC_068983.1:39617294-39618284 GCF_001194135.2 Octopus bimaculoides | reverse complement strand
TGCCAGCTCGCTGCCTTGGAGTTTAATGTTAATTTTGCATATATATAACTTGACATAAACACAATTGCTATATATATATATATATATATATATATATATATATACGCATGCATACATACATATACACATATATATGTATATATGCATATATATTATATACATACATGCCCACACACACACACACACATATGTTTGCATGTGTATAACTATGTACGAATTTATGTTTGTGCTTATGTCTATATATATATATATATATATATATATATATATATATATATATATATATATATATATATATATACGTGTCTGTATTATGTATGTATATATAGGTTTGTGTGTCTGTGTATGTGTGTATGTATGTATGTATGTCTTTATGTATTAATGTATGTATGTATGTATGCATGTATACATGCATGTACGTACTTATTTATGTATTAAGTACAATATCTTACACACGGACAGACACAAACACACACACTCTCTCTCACACACACACACAAACCAGCAAACATGCAGAAACACATAATTAGGTTTTGACGTCATGGAAATGCAGTCCTGTTTTAATAATAGAAATTCAGTTTCTTTGAATTAATTTTTTCTCATTTTTAAGAAGATAAAAGTCTTTAATACATGTGAAATTTTAAAATAAGGAACGTTTCTGTTGACGCTATGTACATAATAAAAGAGTTTTGGTACAATAGCAGACATCTCGACTCATGTAATGATAAGCCCATATGTTTTGGTGGTGCTTGAATTTTTTTAAATCTATGATTAAATATTCTCTATTTTCAATTCAAATCACAGGTTGTACCTTATAATCACCTTAGGACGCTGGTATATAGATTCTTATGTATAGATGTATATATTTCTATATATTATACATAAAATATTGTACGTATATAAAATAGATATATATATATATATATATGTGTGTGTGTGTGTGTGTGTGTGTGTGTGTGTGTGTGTGTGTGTGTGTGTGTGTGTGTGTGT
>NC_068983.1:39615559-39617140 GCF_001194135.2 Octopus bimaculoides | reverse complement strand
TATATATATATATATATATATATATATATATATATATATATATATATATATATATATATCCATGCGTTTGTATAGGTGTATACATAGATATTTTACACATATACAAATGCACACATATGCATACATATACATATATATGAATATATATGTGTGTGCGTGTGTGTTTATATATATTCTTTTATTCTTTTGCTTGTTTCAGTCATTTGACTGTGTCCATGCTAGAGCACTGCCTTTAGTCGAAAAAATTTACCCCATGACTTATTCTTTGTAAGTATAGTACCTATTCTTTCGGTCAATTTTGCAGAACCGCTAGGTTACGGGGACGTAAACACGCCAACACCGGTTGTCAAGCGATGAAGTGAGGACAAACATAGACACACAAATATATACATGGAAAAATCCGAGCATGAAAAGTCATATTCTTAAGATTATAAACCTGGGAATGTACAGGACAAATTATTACTTCAAGTAAAGTAAAGAATAAGAAACTTTTTACTTAGAATATTGCAGCAAAGAATGCCACTTCTTCTAATTTATCATTCTTTACAGTTCTCATCTTTTAAATTTATTGTACAAAACTGTTCAGCTAATTTGTAAGTTTGTCTAATTAGTCACTTTTTCTGTATTTAAGGTAGTAAATTAGCCAAATTCTACTTAAATAGGTATAGGGTTATTTGTAAACTATAATAAAATATTTTTAATATTCAAATTTTAATTATAGCTGCAATATTTTAAGTAAATAGTTTCTTATTCTTTACTTTACTTGAAGTAATAGTTTGTCCTATACATTTACAGGTGTAATAACTTGTCCTGTCCTTTTCCAGGTTTATAATCTTAAAAACATTACTTTTCATGCTCGCATTTTTCCATGTAATCCATGATTTTTCCAGGCATTGCTGCTTTTCCCAAGCATTGCATGTGTCAATAATTTAGAATTTAACTTATAAAATACTAGGTTGGGGATACATTGGCTGCTATTTTTAGCGTGTCGAGCGACCACGTAGGGGCTCTGTCATTGGTTTGATTGCATGATGAGATTTTTTTACATATATATGTATAATATGCTTATATATCATCGGCAGAAATTAGAGACTAAGTCAGAGAGTTTCGTGTATTGGCACTTATCAAACACGAATTTGTCCATTGTCACTCTATAACTTGTGACGAAATAACTTCTAAAATACAAAATTTTGTCAAAAACGTTAAGAGTAAACCCCGTTGTATGTGACACATTGTACAAGTATTGGAAGTTTCAAAGTGCTTAGTTAAAAAAATTAATTAAATAATCTGTACGTCAAATTGAATAGATTGGAAATGGATAAAAAGCAAAGTCAACCTCGGCGGAATTTGAACTTAAAATGTAAACACAGGCGAAATAACGCTAAGCGTTCTTTTCTACTCTAGGAACCAGGTCTGAAGTTTTGAGAGACGGAGCTAGTCGATTATATCGACCCCAGAACGCAACTGGTACTTAATTTATCGATTCCAAAAGGATTAAAGGCAAAGTCGACCTCGGCGGAATTTGGACTCAGGACGTAAAGCATATCGCCCGGTGTGCTAACGTTTCTGCCAGCTCACCGC
>NC_068983.1:39612644-39615361 GCF_001194135.2 Octopus bimaculoides | reverse complement strand
TATAGTAGAAGACACTAGCTCAAGTTGCCGCGCAGTGGGACTGAACCCGGAACCCTGTGGTTAGGAAGCAAGCCTCTTACCACACAGCCACTCCTGCGCCTATACGTAGAAATTATTTCAAATTGCTCCGTCCTCATGAAACTAATAATAGATAATGGGAGCGCAATGTACTCTCACTAACCAGCTATACACAATGGGGTTTTGGTAGATTTATGTATTTTTGTGTTTAACATTACATTTCAGTCGATTTGATTTTTTTGTTGTCTTCAAGTGTTCAATCATTGCATTTGTGCAGTTCTTTTCTCTCAAGAAGCCATTTCGGAAATTTGCTTTTAAAATTCTCCCTCAGGATCTTCACAGCTATATAAACCTAAGTTTTCATTTATTTATTTTGAAGAAGCCTGGCAGCTGCTCATCGTTGCAAATCTCCTCTCTTCTTAACAATGCATATCCTAAAGAAAATCTGTTGACGTAGGATTGGCACCAGCTTCCTCACAGGCGTTGCCTTCAGAACGCAAAAACTAGGAACACATACCAAAAGTCGACTTGCCCGAACTTTTAACAGTCCCGCATATCCCTTGCCATGGATTGGTGTTTTTTATCGATTCCGAAAGGATGAAAAACAAATTTGAGTTCGGTGTGAATTGAACGCAGAACGCAAAGAAACGACATAAAGACTGCTGGACATCGAAGCCAATGTTCTAACGACTTTGCCACTTCATCGCCTGAACTGTTTTAACATATAATTAAAATGGTATATGGTTGCAGTTCTATATTTAAGAGATGAGGAATTATTTACATTATTTACATTTGACGGATATTTGTCCTCATCTTGTTTGTTGTTAACACAATGTTTTGGCTGATATACCCTCCAGCCTTCGTCAGGTATCTTGGGGAAATTTCGAACCTGGTTTCTCATTCCTAACGATGTTACTATTATTATATTATTATTATTATTATTATTATTATTATTATTATTATTAATCAGGTCGCTGCCGTGAATCGAACTCGGAATCTTGGGGTTAGTAGCCCGCGCTCTTAACCACTACGCCATATGCCCGTGGGCAATTATGGAGTGAGAACCCAGGTTCGAAATTTCCCCAAGATACCTGACGAAGGCTGGAGGGTATATCAGCCGAAACGTTGTGTTAACAACAAACAAGATGAGGACAAATATCCGTCAAATGTAAATAATGTAAATAATGGTATATTGTTGTTGTTTAGTTGCCATAACAATAATGCTAGGACACTATAAGGCGGTGAACTGGCAGAATCGTTAGCACGCTGGGCGAAATGCTTAACGGTATTTCGCCTGTCTTTACGTTCTGAGTTCAAATTCCGCCCAGGTCGACTTTGCCTTTCATCCTTTCGGGGTCGATAAATTGCGTACAGGGGTCGATCTAATCGACTGGCCCCCTCCCCAGAAATTTGGGGTCTTATGCCTAGAGTAGAAAAGGATATTCAGACTCTCTACGAATATATTTAGTTAGATCTCCTCCATTTCTGGCAGTCCGGCCTAATAATTATTATTTTAGGATTTTGACACAAGACCAGCAATTTCGGTAGAAGAGTAAGTCGATTACTTCGACTCCTGTGCTCAACTGGAACTTATTTTATCGACCCCGAAATGATAAAAAGCAAAGTTGAACTCGGCGGAATTTGAACTTAGAACGTAACGGCAGACGGAATACCGCTTAATATTTTGGCGGGAGTGTTAACGACTCAGCCAGCTCACCGCCTTATAAAAATCTTTTCTACTCAAGGCACACGGCCCAAAATTTTGGGAGAGGAGGCCAGTCGATTAGATCGATCCCAGTACGCAACTGATACTTAATTTATCGACCCCCGAAAAGGTGAAATGCAAAGTCAACCTCGGCTGAATTTGAACTCAGAACATAAAGACAGACGAAATACCACTGAACATTTCGCTTGGCGTGCTAACATTTCTTATTTGTTTACTGCCCATAAGGAGCTAAACATAGAGGGGACAAACAAGGACAGACAAAGGGATTAAGTCGATTACATCGACTCCAGTGCGTAACTGGTACTTAATTTATCAACCCCGAAAGGATGAAAGGCAAAGTCGACCTCGGCGGAATTTGAACTCAGAACATAACGACAGACGAAATAGCAATAAGCATTTTGCCTGACATGCAAAAGATTCTGCCAGCTCGCCATAGTGGAGGCACAAGACCTCAAATTAGCAGAGAGAGGACCAGTCAGTTATATCCACCTCAGTGTTTCACTAGTACTTAATTTATCGACCTTGATAGGATGAAAGGGTAAAGTCGACCTCGGCAAAAATTTGAACTCAGAACATGGAGACAGACGAAAAACCGCTAAGCCTTTCGCGCTAACGATTCTTTCGCGCTGTCTGAATAATAATAATAATGATATCATTGATATAGGATAATGGTAGTATCAAATGTGAAAAGGATGGTGATGAGGATGATGATGACGATGCTGATGACAATAATGATGATGATAAAAATAAAAGTAATAACATCAACAATAGCAACAACAACAAAAAATAACAAGGAAAGACTTTATCAATGGAAACATCAACAACAATCATAGCAATGAAAAACAATTTAAAAACAACTATGGGATATGCTTAGTCAAAAAGCAACAATTATGTCGTGACGTTGAAAATATTGAAACGTTCCGTTCCAATTTCCAATATTCTTTAAATTCAGCAGCTAAGAAATGTCGAAGAA
>NC_068983.1:39611039-39612167 GCF_001194135.2 Octopus bimaculoides | reverse complement strand
ATATATATATATATATATATATACCCATACACACACAGAGATTTATTGTGGTAATTTATTTTTATGTAAATAATACGATATCATGAAATGTAACAATAGAAGGATTGATTGAAGCCCCATGAGATTCCGCAATTACTATCTACTACGGCTGCTATTACTTATGTAATGCTTTGGCAAATGCGAATTTTTGCAGAATTGCTTGATGTCTGTGAAACCTTTTGTAAATGAAAACTTGACTGAAAATCTTTTCCACTTTGGTCTATGGAAACTTCTCTCGCCGGCCCCCACATAATGCACACACATACATCTTTTGTTTGTTATCTTTTACTAGTTTTAGTCATTAGACCTCGCCCGTGCTGGGACACCGCCTTGAAAACTTTTTCGGTAGTCATTAGTCTCCTAAAGCAAATTACGCAAACTGAATGTAATTAAGAGTAATGTTGGAGTGAAAAAGGGACAGTAGTCACTATTCTATAACTAAATATACATAAGGACGAACTATTTGATGCATCTATGGGGTCGTACGATAGTGCTGATGTCTCTGATCTTGTGGGTTTATTGATATTAAATACTTTGAGATTTAACTTCCAGTTCACTTAGCTGATAAAAATGAGTAGTACCTGTATTTCAAAGGGCCGGCCTTGTCACACTCTGTGTCACGCTGAATCTCCTTGAAAACTACGGTAGGGGTACACGTGTCTGTGGATTGCTCAGTCACTTGCGCGTCAATTTCACGAGCAAGCTGTTCCGTTGATCGTATCAGCTGGGACCCTCGTCGTCGAAACCGACGGAGTGCTCCTGAGATTTAAGTACCCATCTCATTTCCTGGTTCCCAACCTCTTACAGTGGTTCCTAACAATGGTTCTCAACCTTTTAATTTAAATCAGTTTTCACACGGACCCCTTTTAATATGCTTGTCTATATGCATATATGTGGAGGAGCAATGGCCCAGTGGTTAGGGCAGCGGACTCGAGGTCATACGATCGCTTTTTCGATTCCCAGTCCGGGCGTTGTGAGTGTTTATTGAGCGAAAACACCTAAAGCTCCACGAGGCTCCGGCAGGGGATGGTGTCGAACCCTGCTGTACTCTTCCACCACAACTTTCTCTCACTCTTTCTTCCTGTTTCT
>NC_068983.1:39608108-39611029 GCF_001194135.2 Octopus bimaculoides | reverse complement strand
GCTCCGGCAGGGGATGGTGTCGAACCCTGCTGTACTCTTCCACCACAACTTTCTCTCACTCTTTCTTCCTGTTTCTGTTGTACCTGTATTTCAAAGGGTCAGCCTTGTCACACTGTGTCACGCTGAATATCCCCGAGAACTACGTTAAGAGTACACGTGTCTGTGGAGTGCTCAGCCGCTTGCACTTTAATTCCACGAGCAGGCTGTTCCATTGATCGGATCAGCTGGAACCCTCGACGTCGTAAGCGACTGATTGCCAACAACAACATGCATATATATATATATATGTGTGTGTGTGTGTGTGTGTGTGTGTGTATTTATAAAAAAGTAAAAAGTAAAAGAGTCAAAAGGAAGAGTAAGTACAGTTAGGCAGTTTTTTAATCACTACGAGTGTTTCCATGCATACAGATCCTCATATATACAGAATTTAAATTTAAATTAAAATTAAATTATGTAACGATCTACTTGTATAAAAAGATCTATATGTATCTCCTCAGGTGATACTCAGTTGCTGTCTCCGTAAGTAAATCTAGATTTCCATGTGTGTATGTGAGTGTTGGTTGTGATTGCTAGAATCGTATTCTATGTGTATATATGTGTGTGTTTTTCTTGGAATGTGTGAGGGTTTGAGCTCGAATGTGAGGATATTGTATTTTTGCGTGTGTGTTTTTGGGTGGTTGCTTTGTATTTGTGTGTGTGTTTGTACATCTGTGTGTGTTTCTGTGTGTGTTTGTTGTGGACGTGTACCTAGGGGGTAGGGGTATTGTGTTTTTGTGTCTGCAGTCTAAGTATATTTTTTTAGATGTTGAGTTGTGGTCTGTATTTTTGAATAAGGATATTTTCCTTATTTATCCATGTTTAGTCAGTGGAGCTGTCTGGGCATTGGTACAGCGGGAAATCTAGGAATTCGGGGAACTTATTTTGTGCACAGAGATTTAAGTGGTATTTGTCTTGTGGTGGGATCCCTCAATTGTTGGCGGTCGACTGTCATCTTATCTCTTACTCTGCCATATGTAGTCTTTGTGGCACCCTTCACACCTAACGGCATTACGTATATGCAATATACCTTCTTGATAGGCCGTTCTGTATATCTGTATTTTTATTCCCATATATTTTTTAACTTCTGTGTTTTTATATATGTATACTTTATGTGTTTAAAGACCATGGTAATATTTATATATCATCAATTGTTTGGAGGCGTAGTGTTATATATAAAGTCGTTGACTCGAATTTGATGTTTGTTCTCTAATCAAATTTTGTTTTTTTCTCTGTCTCAATTACATTTGAGCACTTCCTTTTTGCAGTCTTATAAACCCTTTTGTCTCCATAAAAAGAAGCAAAATTATTTCTTGTCGTATATATATATATATTCTCGTGTCTGTATTTGTGAGTCTGTGTGTAATTCACCGGTGCAAATTCGTATTTGTTCGTTCTGATTCTATGATATGAAATAGTGAGGCAGCAATAGATTCTAATTGTAGCTGATTTTCATTGGCTAACGTATGAAGCTCAGACTTATTAGTAAGTCTGTTTTTGTGTCATTGAGCTTTTATTTAAACAGCTATCGGACATATCAGTGACTGTGCTGGAACGTTCTTGGATGTAAAGCAAATCTAGTCCTGTGGAAAGGTGTAGACTCTCACTCTCATCAGAAATCTCAGCAAGAATTACAGAAAAAGTCATGGAATGACGTTAGCAACAAATGGTTTAAAGATATCTAACAGTGAGTTCCATTGGTGGCAGCTATATGACAGTTCACTTTTCATGATAATTGTTGTAGTAGGCTGTTGAAATATATGTAGCCACTCAGAGGCAAAAGAATGACTTCGGGACAAGAGAAACTATCTGCATAGTATAAGCTGAAATATTTTCACTACTGTCTTCTTTTACTCACCCATAACACAACTGTCTTTCTAAGAAACTGCATATTTTGCAACACTGCTCTGTATCTCTTAACAAGAAAAGTGAACTTTTGTATTGTAGTGTTCTCTGCTCAGTAATTTTCAGTTACTACTTCATAACACATTCTATAGATTTTATTCTAATTTTGCTGAAATTACAATAAACGTTATTCAACAGTGTTAGCAACAATTGGTAATTATAAAAGTTTGGTTGAATTATTGCTATTACTAGCTGAAATAATTAGTAATTGTTTCCTTAATAGCTATATCAAGCGATCTAATCTGCTTTATACAGACACACTTTGCACACCATTCAATGATGAGCGACCTCGTTTCGTAGTCATATTCTCTCAATACTTAGTATCATCGCTTCTCAACGATGAAACTTCTGTGAAACTATTAGTAATGCTGATCTAAATCAACCGGGATACCTGCATGTTGTTATTATCTACGTGTAGATTATTATTTAACTGAAGTGATATATGCTGTGACAACTGTATTCAATGCCATTTAGCTGTCATGAAAACCTAGACACACTCACATCATATATTTCAACCAAACAACATCATTCATAGTCTTTTACAAACGAACCCACTTCCTTTAAATCCTTTCATCCATATATTAACCACGTTTTCATGACGTGCTCTCTTCCTACGTTAACAATTGATGAATCTCCTGGCAAATATTATGAATTTTCGTTTTGAGAGCCATAATTTAAACTTAACCTGTTCTTCTACTAGTACCATTTTTGATTATCTGACAGTGGAATGACCGAAGAGAATAACATTCACACAATTTCAAAAGTGCTAACACTAACACCATATGACGAAACTGAAACAATTTAGATTCTGTCATATGGACATCAAAATTTATTGAAGTTTAAAGTTGCAAAATTACATTATAAACATCGTTAGTTGAAAATATATGCGCGTGTGCGTGTGTATATACATACATACATACATATATATACATACATACTTACATACATACATACATACATACATACATATATATAAGATC
>NC_068983.1:39607266-39608098 GCF_001194135.2 Octopus bimaculoides | reverse complement strand
AAATTAAATTTTCGAAAAATTGAATGAAAATATTTTTAAAAGAATATTTGCATAGTATTCAAATACAAGGGGCATTTTCCTTGTCTCTGTCTCTCCTGTTTACTCTTGTCGAATCGAGGTCATTGTGAATTCTTGGCAGGGAAGAAGAAGACGAAGAAGAAGAAGAAGAAGAAGAAGAAGAAGAAGAAGAAGAAGAAGAAGAAGAAGAAGAAGAAGAAGAAGAAGAAGAAGAAGAAGAAGAAGAAGAAGAAGAAGAAGAAGAAGAAGAAGAAGAAGAAGAAGAAGAAGGAGGAGGAGGAGGAGGAGAAGGAGGAGGAGAATGCAGGAGTACCATGATAGTAGTAGGATGTTAAATGGTCAAGTGCCCTGAAAGTGACTACTACCATACACAACAAGTCACTTTCAGGGCACTTGACCATTCAACATCCTACTACTATCATGGTACTCCCGCATTCTTCTTCTCGTCATCCTCCTCCTCCTCCTCCTCCTCTTTCTTCTTCCCTGCCAAGAATTCACAATGACCTTGAACCCACAAGAGTAAACAAGAGAGACAGAGACAGGCAGAAACAAGGTATGTGCCCCTTGTATTTGAATACTATGCAAATATTCTTTTAAAAAACTTGTCTTTTAATTTTTCCATACTTACAGTTGAAAAAGTCTCAATGACTGAAACCGGTACTGAAATGTTTTTTATAAAATTATTTTAGCATTTTCTACCTTAACTTTTTTTTCCATATATATCAACTCGTGTGTTCCTTTTCAACCTTCTACACACACACACACACACACACATATATATATATTTATTTATTTATATATATATATATATATA
>NC_068983.1:39605251-39606939 GCF_001194135.2 Octopus bimaculoides | reverse complement strand
TATATGCATTTTGGAAGAAAGACTATACTAACACAGCCATACTCTCTTCCTTCAGGAGAACCGCTCACAGTATCTAATAATATCTGAGACCTAGGAGTAATTGTTGACAACAATCTCAATTGGAGTCCCCACATCAACAATAACGTCGACATACCTCGTAGGATGAGCTCCTGGATCTTAAGAACCTTCCGGTCCAGAGTACAAAGTGTCATCATTCCACTTTTCTCCTCCTTTGTACGGCCATACCTCGAATACTGCTGCCTCCAGTGGTCTCCCCATACAAAACAAAACATCTCGAAAATTGAATCACTCCAGAGGGCATTCACTAAACGAATTAAGGGCATGACTAATCTCGATTACTGGGACCGATTTAAAGTCTTGAAACTCGACTCTCTCCAGCACTGCCGCGAGTGGTACATCATTTGCACGATGTGGAGAATATACCGCCAACATTGCCCAAACGACCTAAACATTAGCTTCAAGGTTCATCCAAGGCTGGGACCACGGGCCATACGTTCCTTGCCCAATTCAGGATAACAACATATAGGCACACTATGACACAATTTCTTTTCCTCAGCAGGCCCTGCCCTGTTTAACATTGTCCCAAAACTGATCAAAGAGGAAAAGGATCCCATCGCCTTTAAACGGAGTCTGGACAAATTTCTTCAAGGAATACCAGATAAGCCACCTATGCCTGGATACAATTCACTCAACAAGAACTCACTACTTGAATGGACCATGATACCATAAAACTTGACTTTAAAAGGATTTAGATAATCCTATCAAGTAGTGCTATTAAGTTAGACATGGCCTGGACCAATCTTTAGTCGAAACATATCTAAGTTTTATATGTATATATATATATATGTGTGTGTGTGTGTGTGTGTGTGTGTGTGTGTGTGTGTGTGTGTGTGTGTGTGTGTATGTAATTCCACCAACCTTCGTACTGGTCAAAAGGGATAAACATCCCTCTAGTAAACATCCATTAATGTTATATCGCCTGAACAAATGAATCCATGAAGGTGATCTACCCGATGCCCCCCGAATACTACGGACTACACTGTGATAATCCCAGACAAGATATTTGTGGAAACGCGCGTAGTGATGCATTAAATGTTTATGAATTCCATCGAAGGATTATTGTCATTATCACTATATTTATCTTACATTTAGAGGGGTGTTCATTAAAGATTCCCCTGACACACTTCTGGTTATTGTACAGGTATAATCATACATGGCTTTACATGTCACCTTGTAAATTGCAGCTTTCCACAAGTATTCGTTTATCTTTTTAGGCAGCTGAAGTAGACTGAGGTGCTATAATGGAGGCAGCTGAATGCAAATCTGTGATCAGGTACTTACACTTGAAATGTTGCACACCAAAAGATAGTTTCGATGAGATGAAAGAAGTTTATGATGACGATGCACCATCGTACGACGTAGTCAAGCACTGGTATCACCAGTTCAAATGTGGTCGGACATCGGTGGAAACTGCTCCTATTCCTGGACGACCACATTTTACCATTGAGGACGACGCCGTCCATAAAGTAGGTCCTCCCTTTTGGAGGATCACCGTATAACTATTCGGAAACTAGTCCAAGAAGTGAAGATAAGAGTAGGGTCCGTGGAAAGAAATCATTCACGACTATTTGCACATGCGGAAGTTGTCTCCACGTTGAATTCCCCGG
>NC_068983.1:39598972-39601472 GCF_001194135.2 Octopus bimaculoides | reverse complement strand
CTGAAATGATACCAAGTACGAATCAAACTGAGCAGGAATTGAAATTGAAGATATAATAGAATTATGAAATTCTTTGAAACGCGTTAGTATATTTCAAGATTGGTTTCAGATGCTTTGGTGCTTTTAGATGATATTCATTCTGTCACAAACTTCCCGAGGAGCTACACGTTTTTCTACGTTGACTGCAAAGTCGCTTGGTCGAACATCAACTATTGTCCCTTCGCTACTTTTATTACAGCTGACCATGTTGTAAACATCCGGAACAGATTCACAGTTCTCTTCTCAATCACAGACACTGATCCGTGGTTGATTTAAATGGACATCAGCCACATCAAACTTGATTGTTTGAAAGAGTTTATAAAGAACAAGGTCAGAGCTCTGAAACTTCCCAACCGGATGCTTTATAAATAAGGTGAGACGCGAGTACCCTTCATATCACTTTTAGCCATTATCTCTTTCCTTCTACTGTGTCGCTCTCAAAAAGCTGTGGTCGACCCAAAATACTATTAGGAAACAACAAATATGGTTCCGGGTTCAGTCCCACTGCGTGGCACATTGGAGAAGGTGTCTTCTGCTATAGCCTCGGGCCTACCAAAGCCTTGTGAGTAAATTTGGCAAACGAAAATTAAAAGAAGCCCATCTTTTGTGTGTGTGTGTGTGTGTGTGTGTGTGTGTGTGTGTGTGTGTGTGTGTGTGTGTGTGTCTGTGTCTGTGTCTGTGTGAGTGTGTGTGTGTGTGTGTGCTTGTGTTTGTGCCTGTGTTTGTCCCTCACCACCGCTTGACAGCTGGTGTTGGTGTGCTTATATCCCCGTAACTTAGCGGTTCGGCGAAAATGAAACCGATAGAATAAGTATCAACCTTAAAAAAGAAAAAAATAAGTACTGGGGTTGATTGAATCGATTAAAAACTTTTCAAGGCAGTGCTTCGGCATGGCCGCAGTCTAATGACCGAAATATTAAAAGATTAAAATATCCCAAAATTGCGTGATTGCCAAACTAAATTCTTAGTCACTGAATCTGAAAACAGTTTTACTTTCGGTTAATCTTTCTAAGTTCGCCCTTCCCAGAATCGATCTTTCCTTCCCTCCATCCAGGATCAATAAAATAACAACTACCAGTAATACAATGTACTCCTTTCAATTATATCCACATATGTCAAACGCTATGAAAATTGGTTTTATCTCAGTCAAAATAAGTCGAAATTTCAATTAAGTGTTATTTATGTTTTAAAAAAGTATACACTAAAATAATAATTGGATAATTATAATGTGAACACAACACAGCAAGGATATACTAAAAGACTGAAGTAAAAAAAAAATAAACTAATTTTAGAACTGTTGTTGTTGTTGTTGTTGTTGTTGTTGTTATTGTTGTTTATACTGTGTCTGCACGTTATTTCAGTAAAATATATTTATACTGGCGGGACATATTAAAAGAGATAACAAACCCTGTAGTAACAAGTGTATCACTAACAAGTGTTAGTAACACTGAAGCGACTAATTAAAAGCGATTGATTGATACAGTTGGTGCCATGGGCAACTTTAATATATTTTCTTGAACAGTTTTTAGAACGTCAGACATATATGGACATTATTAAATATTTTTATTAAAGTTACTTCGTGATGCTTGTGACAAACAACCAATTAGTTTAGGGGTGTTTTTAAGTAAATGTAAGCATATTCACATATAGATGTATATATGTTATACGTTGTTCAATGCTTTCAATGGAAATTGATAGCTGGAACCTGTGTAGAAGCCATTGTGTTTATGTATATAACTAACTGTGTTTACTAGTTCATCGAGCGCCATCATTTTATTTCGAAAATAACCCAACCATTCCAAAAACAATGATCGTTAAAATAAGTAATACACTGGAGTATATTGCTGACTAAATTCCTAAAGAGAAGTAAAATGATGAAAGTACGCACACGTGCATACATACATATGCGTTTCTCGGACTATCCTTTTCCTTCCCTCTGGACTTTTTCCTCTTTCCATTTTCTGAAGAAGGGCCATGTTCGAAACGTTGCATTCCACTTTTTCCATCTAAGCTTTCTTTGAGTGTCTATCTAATACATTCATTGTGTATGTCCTTTTGACTTCTGTTCTTATTCCTGGTTTTATGTCTATTTTTATTCGTTTATGAATTGTCTACTATGTATATATACATAGTTAAGATATAAAGGTATTTTTTTCTATTTTTCTAAACATCAAACCAATGGTAGCCTTAATACGGACTCTCTCGTCGAAGACTATGTATAAGTGTTCAGCTTTTGTTGAACGACCTGCACAAATGATTTGTTTTTTGTTTTTAGTAATCAAATGATTGTGCCGTACATTAGCTCACTCTCGCCATCGAATCGATGTTACCTGCACAGGTGCACGGTGTACCACGCGTCAGGTGTCGAAGTTATCATGAGAGTAACGGAGAGAAAGAAACGAGAAAAATTTACTATGTTGCATACGGGGGGGGGGTTAAACACTTGATGCTGTAAACTTCA
>NC_068983.1:39592937-39598962 GCF_001194135.2 Octopus bimaculoides | reverse complement strand
GGGGGGGGGGGGTTAAACACTTGATGCTGTAAACTTCATACTAATGGTAATCATTAAACCAGGGTAAAATCGCAAAAGTACCCATGCAAATTAGGGTACAAGCTGCTGTTACTCACACCAGTGACCTGTCCTGTCGACGACGACCTCAGGCTGCACAATATGGTACTATGTGTTTGTGCACGCGTGCGTGCGTGTGTGTGTGAGACGTACAAAGGCAGGAAGTATTTGTAACATCGCTTATGAAATTGAACGTCATGTCTGTTGGTAACCGTATAGTATTGTTAACTGTTACAGCAAGGTGTGTTTAAATATCGTATCCTGCTTAATAAAAATATCAAAAGATATATAACACTTGATGCTTTGTATTTATAAAACAATACAGCTTGTCTTTTGGGCAAATGCTTGTTTTGGGTATCGGTTTCCAGATCTCTACATGATACAAAAGTTAGAATGATTTCGGACATATAGTTTTAAAATTTACTTTTCTTCAATATATCACTAAAGGGAAGATGTGTATTATTTCCCCTTAATTACGATACTGAATTGGTTGGTAAAAGTTACGTAATTGCTTAATTGAACCAGTCATGTGGTTTCGGATTCAGTCTTACAGCGTGCCACCTTGGTCAAGTATCATCTAATATAGTCCCGGGCCGACCAATGCCACATAAGTGAAATCGGCTGACGGAAACTGTGTGGAAGTTAACGACGTCTTGAAAAATATCGAACCATATTTTTGCCTTCATCATAAATAATATTACGACTGTTAAAGCCAACATTTATCGAAGATTTATTTTTGTTTTATCTTCCAGAGCTTTTTATACATACTGTAGGGCCTCTATATACATACACAAAATCTACACCGGAGTCCTGTTCGTTAACTAAATTCTTCGTTACATGAGTGACTATAATATATCTAAATAGAAATAGTCCATTCCAAGACACATCCAAACTCAATAGAAAGGTATGAAATGACGTTTTATTTGTCCATCCGTCTGTAATAAATACATAAATATACATGCATATGAATACATGTGTTGGAGTGGGGAGCGCGTTTTTCCTGTCTCGCTTCTATCGACATATGTTTTTAGCAAAGATTATGAGAAATATTTTCAATATAACATATGAATATTTTCAAGCTACATGAAATTTGCACATTGACATTAACGAACCATTTGAACACTTTTTCCTAGTCAATCTACTCGTGATTTGTTGCTCAAATTTCAGCTTGTTGGTTAAAATTTTCTTTAAAAAATCGTTCGCTATCAAAATAGCTCATTTATCATACTGTTCGTGTACGTTATCCATGCACGTATACATGCGAGTAGCCTGTGTATGGTTTGTTGTCAAAATTTCAACTCGCTCAGCTTGTAACTTTTAAACGTGTGCGTAGTCGGCTCACAGTTCGTTGGCTAAATTTCAGCTCCTTACACGAATTTAATATTCTTCGGAAAAACGATTCGTTATTGTATTTCATCGTTTAGAGACTCATACGTATATAGGTACCCAATGTACACATGAATTGTATATAAACTACAACACTTCTCTTCTATTTGTCGCGTGATTTTATTCACATAGATTTAATATACATGCAAAGAAGGCAACATGGCGTCTTCCTTGATTCACTCTAGCAACAAAATACTTTTATAATGCATCTATTTCCAATACAAATTCAATGTTTTCTTCGATAGCTCGTAGAGTTACATTTTCAATTTCCTTTCTCGAATCTTCAAACGTGTTCTACAGAGAATGTGATAAAAGAAATGTTTTATTTCGATCTAGAAGCTAACTATATCATTCCCTACAGCTGTTTCAGTCATTCCGAACGAGAAAGACATTTCCTTGGGAGATAGTATATCGAAGAAGATTAATTTCGTTAATATCAATAATGCCTTTTAACTATCATTTAACTTGAAACCTGATTCATTAGCGACGCTTCCACCGTGTTCTTCTTCTCTTCTCTGACTGTCATTCTATCCAAGTTACATATATCCTTAGGTATTTTATTCGCTGAAACGCGGAAATATCATTCGTGATACAGAAAGGAACATTTATGAGTTGATACAATTTCCCGTTTGCTTCAAACGCTTGTTATAAACTACCTTCCGGAACCGGAACCAAGAAGCAGTGAGTATGCTCTATCTAGAGCGAGAAAACTCAAATAGTCATATTTGGTTTTGTAATATATTTGTTGAAAATGTTGTCATTTTTTGTTCAATAAAAATACAATTATCTTGTCTTCCTGTGAAGCCCTGGTTAGGTAGTTACAGAACGAGAATGTTTTCTGGAAGCTCAATCCTCAAGTTCGATATCAATCCTATTTACTCAGATTTGGATTATGAAAGATTGAAAGATGCTTAACATTAGTCACTTAATCAACACTTGTACTTATTATCCCGATGTCTCGCTTATATTTGTATTCTGTTATATTTATCCTATGAAAAGAAATGTGTATTATTTGCAGTGATTTAGCCAGTGGACATGACTTCATATATATATAATTAAAATAAGCAACAAGATACCCAGAGGTGATGTAGTACGACCGTTTCAAGCAGCTCTATTTAATTGAACAATGCAATCGTTACATCAATTTAACTACAGGGCTATCCTCGGCTGCATAAATAAATAAATAGAATTTTTAAATCAGTTGCACACATTAATATAATTTTACTTAAATACTCTAATAGAGTAAGAAGTCAGACAAAGACCATGCTGCCACTACTTCGGCTTAGAATTTACTAGACATTAGGAAAAAATTTTGTTGGGGTCATAGCGTGTAACGGATTTTGGTTCAGTTTTAATTTATTAGTCATGTTTATCAATTATCAAATCTAAGACTAGAGGATTGTGTTTGTAAGGAAAGGGCAGGAGAGAGTTGACAGAACATAGATTATTTTGAAGTAGTATAAAGTAACTGACTATAAGGAGGTTGGGTAGTGGAACACCTCAAATCAAAATGTTAATTAAGAGTTAAAGGGGCACGACGCCAATAAAACTAATGATGATAATACAGAGGAAATATTATCATGCTATAGATGATTGATTTTAAACAATATTGTTATGTTGTATAAAGATAAAATTTAGGATTATCAAGAAAGATATTATAACCAAAAAGATAAATTTTGTATGTTTTCCAAACTTTTCAACAATAGAGAGAGAAAATTATATAGAATTAGTTTAATATTTATTCATATACTTAATTTACTTATTAGGTGGTACCTATAAAGACTGATCCCGGTATTTACTAATGGAATACTGGAGCGATAAAACATGCTAACTATATATTAATTATGAGCTAAGAGGTATAAGTTGTGAAGTTACCGGTGCTATTATATACAAACTAATATAATTTCCTTGGGGTACATAATTAGGAGGTCTACTTACATAAAGGTCATCATAAAAATAATAATATGACCAGTAGGGTAGAACACCATAGAAAGGAATAAATAGTTTAATCACTAAAACCATGATGAAGTAAATATACCATATTATCCACAATAGAAAGAAAAGATTGCATAGAATTAGTTTAATATTCTATCATATACTTGATTATTTACTTATTGGCGGGTATCTATAAAGACTGGTCTAAGTATTTACTAATGGAATATTGGGGTGATAAAACATGCTAACTATATATTAATTTGTAGTATATTGTCAACTTAATGTGACAATCCCAATAAGGGAATACACTACTGCTGTTTAGCCCTGGGAAGCTGGACCGCTTCCTGTCGGCCTTGACACAATTACTGTGTCCTTACGTTTGTGAAGGGGAGACAAGCTCCCCCACCCAGCCTAGCCAGCATTCAGGGACATGTTTCTGAGTCTTTGCTCGTCATCAGCCTGAAGTAGCTTACCAGCTAATTAGAGGAGCCTGTTTCTCCTTCACAAACTTATGTAAATCATAGTGAAGTTCATTCACTGATCAGCAAAATTAGAAATATGATATTTCTAAATCTCTCAGAGAGATTTAAGCAGTAGTGGAGCGACAAAGTTGTAGTATATTGTCAACTTAATGTGACAATCCCAATAAGGGAATACACTATGATTTACATAAGTTTGTGAAGGAGAAACAGGCTTCTCTATCCAGCTGGCAAGCTACTTCAGGCTGATGACGAGCAAAGACTCAGAAACATGTCCCTGAATGCTGGCTAGGCTGGGTGGGGGAGCTTGTCTCCCCTTCACAAACTTAAGGACACAGTAATTGTGTCAAGGCCGACAGGAAGTGGTCCAGCTTCCTAGGGCTAAACAGCAGTAGTGTATTCCCTTATTGGGATTGTCACATTAAGTTGACAATATACTACAACTTTGTCGCTCCACTACTGCTTAAATCTCTCTGAGAGATTTAGAAATATTATATTTCTAATTATATATTAATTATAAGCTAAGAAGTATATCATGAGTTGAGTTGTAAAGTTACTAGTGCTGATACATACATGATAATATAGTTTCCTAGGGGTAAATAATTAGGAGGTCTACTTACATAAAGGCCTTTATAAAAGTAATAATATGATCAGTAGGGTGGAACACTATAGAAAGGAATAAATAGTTTACTAAAACCACGATGAAGTTAGACTAACTAGACAGGAATATTCATAGGATAGTAACTCCATGAAGCACACTAACTTACTATACCATATAGCTTATAATATATGCCATGTACTTTAATTCGTCATATAACGCAATATCGCATGATTCATTTATTGATATATATATATATATAATACTAGAGGGTAAGTATAATAAGATACAACACTAAAAATTAGAAATCAGTTTCCATCAATCCAGTTCAAGCACAACACCTATAAAACGCTAATTTCGAAAATATTTAAATGTACGGGTGATACTATGTACGCATGATACCCTTAGGTCTAATTTATTGTTAATCAGGTTGCTCTTGTCCTTATGCTTAAAAATCTCATATGTCTCCAAAGCGCACAGCTTGCACCCGTATCTACTATTTCTATAAGGATACGCCTTCCTTATCATTTCCCATTTAAGGCTAAACTCGATCCCGCTTTCCTTCAGTTCCCAAATCTTACCAGATAATGACGTACAATTAGCTTTATGTTTGAGATTAAAAGAGGAAAAATAGTTATAAATACGTTCTTTCATATTAGCAGAACATTCTATATATATAAAGTTACCAGATATAATTATGATTGTACATTTATGAATTACGTTTTGGGTTAAACCTCGACCTAATAATGAACAGTGGTACATAACTCTAATTGCATCTAGGAGAATTACTACTATTAATATTATCGATATTCATATTGTTGTTATTATTATTAATAATATCACTATTATTATTAATTTCCCTGAGAGTTACGTTATATTTGATAATTAGGGCGGTGAATTAGCAAAACCGTTACCGCACCGAATGAAATACTTAGCGACATTTCGTCCCGCATTTACATTGAGTTCAAATACCACCGCGGTCGATATTGCCTTTCGTTCTTTCAAGGTCGATAAAATAAGCACCAGATAAAATAAACTTTGAGCCAAAATTTGAAATCAATATTTATTAGCTAATTGTATAAGTATTAACTAATCGATGATTTGATTAACCGTTCAGTTAATCAACAAGTCAGTCCTTTCTCTAAGTATTTTGTCGCCATTTGCGATCTCATCCATGACATGCTTTCTAAACTCCAGATCTGCTTCAAACCTGTCTGTCTGTCTCTTAGCTTCTAGTTTCTATATCTATAAAGTCGTATTGATGTAAGTAACAATGAATGCAGAAGGAGAAGTCAAGTAATTGCCTGACCTCTTACTCTCATAGCTGCTGGCCGTCGCTTCTAGATTAGGATTAGCGATTGTTACTGGCATTTAGTAATTTTATGAATGGGTGTGTGGTAAGAAGTTTGCTCCCCGACCATACAGTTCTAGGTTCAGTCCCACTACGTAGCACTTGGGTAGGTGTTTCCTACTATAAGCTTCGGACCGTCCAAATCCTTGTGAGTGGATTTGGTAGACGGAAACTGAAAGAAGCCCGTCGTGTGCATATATATATATATATATATATATA
>NC_068983.1:39591668-39592580 GCF_001194135.2 Octopus bimaculoides | reverse complement strand
GACTCCTTATCCCACAAACCGCTGGCATTGTATTGGGATTGATCCAATCGACTGACCCCTTACTCCTCCCCAGAACAGAATGGAGTAAGTGGAGCAAGAACACACACTAAAACGAAAAGTGTCACTCAAGAGGACACAAATGAGTGACGGAAGATTTCCAAACAATGGACATAAAACCGCTGGCATTGTATTGGGATTGATCCAATTGACTGACTCCTTACTCTCCAGACCACTGGTATTGTATGGAGACTGATTCAGTTGATAGACCCCTTACCCCCTCCCAAAAAAAAACCCACTGTCATTGTATTGGGATTCATCTAATCGATTGACCCCTTACTCTCCATACTGCTGCCATTGTAATGGGATTGATCCAATCGACTGATTCCTTAGCCCCCAAATCGCTGGCACTGTATTGGGATTCATGCAATTGATTGGCTCCTTACCCCCAAACCGCTGGCATTGTATTGGGATTGATCCAATCGATTAACCCCTTACTCCCCAACTGCTGGCATTGTATTGGGATTGATCCAATCGATTGGCCCCTTATCTCCAAGCCGCTGGCATTGTATTCTGATTGATTCAATCGACTGACCCCTTACCCCCAAACCGCTGGCATTGCATTGGGATTGATTCAATCGATTAACCCCTTACTCCCCAACTGCTGGCATTGTATTGGGATTGATCCAATCGATTGGCCCCTTATCTCCAAACTGCTGGCATTGTATTCTGATTGATTCAATCGACTGACCCCTTACCCCCAAACCGCTGGCATTGCATTGGGATTGATTCAATCGACTGACCCCTTACCCCCAAACCGCTGGCATTGCATTGGGATTGATTCAATCGACTGACCCCTTACGCCCGAACTGCAGGCATTGTATTGGGATTGATTCAATTGACTGACTCCTTGCC
>NC_068983.1:39589799-39591010 GCF_001194135.2 Octopus bimaculoides | reverse complement strand
ATGTATGTATGTATGTATGTATGTATGTATGTACATATGTGTTGGAGAATTCGGCGCCAACTTGACTACTCTAATGTACCAAGAATAAATACCGTCTATGAAATAGTCAAACTTAATTTATTTTCGTAGATAAACTATTTTTAAATTCTTGATATTTTTAATTGAAAAATAATACAGTTCGATAAAATATCGATATTTCTTTTTCATTTTGTTTGCGTTTTGTTTCGTCTTGTTTTTGTCTTTTTTGTTTTTGTTTTTGTTTTTGTTCTTTTACTCCTCGATGAACGCGATGTAAATTGCAAGCATCTCTAGCAGAAAATGTGGCTCACAAACAGTTTTGGATCTTGTTAAGAAAATACAAATACATACAAAAATATCTACCAAAGAATATTAGATAAAAAAAAAACAACTAATGTAAACATCCAAAAAGTACTGAAGCGAAATGCTTTAAAACTGCTTGTCAGCTATGTGCAACATTGATATTAAACTAGTCGAACTTCAATTAAAATGGAATCCGTCGTTACCAAAGGCGAATATCTAAGCTAAGAAATTGATAAGTATGAAAACGCTGACGTGCTCTTGACTTAAAGATGATAGGAAAGAAAATCTCGTTGAATGTTTAATCGAACAAGCAATTATTACTTATTATCGCTCACAGTTTACAGTATGATGAGGAAGACGCAATAATGAAGAAAGAAATCAAAGAAAAGATATGTTAGGTGAGTACATATATTATGCATACGCTAACATATACATGTAACATACGTACGTATAATATGCATGTATTTATGCATATATATTTATGTGTATGTATATGTACATATTCGTACATACATTGTACAGATATACTTATGCATGTATGAATTTAGCTATATATACACAAACACACATACACACAAACATGTATTACACACACACATGTATAGCATGTATATATATATATATATATATATGAATAGATATTCAGACAGATAGATTGATAGATAGATAGACAGACAGACAAACGGACGGACAGGTTGTTAAATAGAGACAGACACATGCATTTATAGACAGATCGATTGGTCGATGGACAGACAGACAGACAGACAGACAGATAGACAGACAGATAGATAGATAGATAGATAGATAGATAGATAGATAGATAGACAGATAGATAGATAGATATCTTTTTATTATAGCCACACAGGGCTAAATACAGAAAATGGACAAAT
>NC_068983.1:39587767-39588788 GCF_001194135.2 Octopus bimaculoides | reverse complement strand
GCGCATCATTAACCACGGCATCCCCAGTCCTCCACGTAACGGTTGTTGACAGCAAATGGATCGCCTCACCATCGGAACGCCACCCTTCCACAGAAAGCGGAAAAGTATGCGTTCTAGTTTCGTGATGGTGGCATCGGGACAAGGCACGACGGTCAGGCGGTAATCGATGACTGATGCGATATACACATTAGCCACCTCCGCCCGGCCTTTTAGAGATAACTTTCTCTCAGCCCATGTTTGGCTGAGTTTGATCACTCTACTGGTGATCTCGTCCCAGTTCTTATCCATTTGGAGGTCCGGACTGAACCAGACCCCGAGCAGTTTAACCGGTCCTAGATAGATAGATAGATACAAATAGACATAAATACATTGACAAAGAGACGGACGGAGGAACGGACAGACAGACAGACAGACAGACAGACAGATAGATAGATAGATAGATAGACAGATAGATAGATAGATAGATATGAGTATGTAAGACACTGTATATACAGCTCCTACACGAGCAAATTCTAGGAAGTCCATTAAGATAAAGCACATGTGTTTAAGTACGTTAATACATATGGCAAGCAATTTTGCCAAGTAATGGAAGCATGTTCTTAGTTTCAGGTAATGGCTGTACAGTTTCAAGTCGTGTCTATAGACAATTCGCTTCTCATGCGTTGTTATGTCACATTAAAACAAAGTAGTCGCTAGAAACGGAAACGCTAGAGACGGCCGTTTGACACTTATACATCTTTGTTACTCATTCATATTTTACTCACCTACCCTGGAATCTGCACTTCGGAAGTATGTGGAAAATATTCTTTATATAAAGTGCATCTCTCAACGACCAAGAGCGGATTTATTCATTAAGCTGGATCGTACTATCTGCATACACTACATAAATATCTATGTAAAGTTTGATACTCACCTAATATTGTTTGAGTGTGCAAATAAGTTTGTCCTAACAAGGTACCTCAATTTAAGTGCCTAATTCAAGTGAATCTAAATTACATATATATATATATATATATATATA
>NC_068983.1:39585719-39587383 GCF_001194135.2 Octopus bimaculoides | reverse complement strand
AGGAAATTCATCACCCCACTGAGAGGGAAAACAATATAGAACAAAACCATGGTAAATTAATCAAATTCTACCACCTCCTAGATTTCGATTATCTCCCTTATACCGGAAGAAAACCCTAATTACCTCCCCCTATCTAGAACTCTTCTTTTCAGACTGGAGCGAATACATGTTACAATGAAGTAGACAAATTTGAAAAGACAACACGAAACCGGTTATTTCTCCAAAAAATTTTATAACACTTTTCTGACATAATTTAAATATATACTTTAACCATGTAACACAAGCCTTCTGTAGTTGTTTCACTCTTATTATCTTTTATATATATATATATATAATTAAGATTCTGTTGAATTAGGTACTTAAATTGAGGTACCTTGTTAGGTCGGTATGATCCGCACACCCAAACAATATTAATTGAATATTGAATACCAAGATTCCGTGCAGGGGTGTTTGTACCTGATATTCCTGCTGTGTGCGCGGACAACGCAACCACAGATATGACAAAGGAAACACTGCAAATATTTTGAGTTTTATTATTGATGTGAATATGTTAAGGAAATGGTTATATCCTTTTATGCTTGAAGTCTATGCGGTCATCTGACGAGAAAGGTTTCTTTCAAATGGTGTAATGTTTTCATTAATCAATGAAAATAGTCGCTTGAAACGGCTGTAATGAATTGACGACTGAGAGCAACCAATTTCCAGTCCCCCACACCATAGATCAAGCGCCCCCGCCCCTAGTGCCTCCTACTTCCGCAGTAATGACTCAAGAGCTAATACATACAAAAGGAAAGATAGGAGACACCCCTGACGCACTAAGCGCTCGATCAAGAACAGCTTCGAAAACATGTGATTCACTTTCATGACAGACTCGATGTCGCTGTACAACGCAGCAACCCAACTACGGAAGGTCGGGCCCAGGCCAGCCTTCTCGAGGACCGCCACCAAATACCGATGGTCGACCCTATCAAATGCTTTACACTGGTCTAAATGTACCAGCGAACCCCTACGCCAGAAATGTTCTTTACCCTCTCTAAGGGGAATAGTAAAAACAAATACAGTTCAATAGTGGCAACAATTCAAAAACGGTAACAATCCAACAATACCAAAACGCTTACCATCACAAAAAACACGACCACGTCGTATGACCGGAAGCAAGCCATATATATAATATGTGTGTGTGTGTGCGCGTATATATATATATAAACAGTCTACATAAACAACAGTCTACATATATGTATATTTCTCTATGTATGTATACACATTTACGCATACGTATATACATTTATACATATTCACAGGCGTGCATGTGTACACACATATACACAGATACAGACATATCTACGTGTGGAGATGTGTTGATGTTATTATTATACACACATATATACACATGCCTTTATACAGGCTACACATATAAATTAGCATATTGATGTATTATATACATATATATGTGTGTGTGTGTATGCATGTATGTATGTATACATGTTTTGATATACATATATACATATACATGTGTGAATATACATATATACATACGTATGTGTATACATATGTTTATATATAAGTGTATATAAATATGACGTACATTCCATATGAATACATGCATATATATATTTCCATGTGTATATATATATATATATATATATATATATATATATATATAT
>NC_068983.1:39583751-39584711 GCF_001194135.2 Octopus bimaculoides | reverse complement strand
TACTACTACTACTACTACTACTACTACTACTACTACTATTATTATTATTATCATTATTATTACTATTATTATTATTTTTACTACTACTACTACTACTACTACTACTACTATTATTATTATTATCATCATTATTATTACAATTACTACTACTACTACTACTACTACTACTACTACTATTATTATTATTATTATTGTTGTTGTTGTTATTATTATTATTATTATTATTATTATTATTATTATTATTATTATCATTATTATCATTATTATTATTGTTATTATTCTTATTATTGTGTCGACCATCTCGTCACAATTCTTAATGCAATAAGATTGTTGTTGTGGTATTGTTGCTTTGTCTTTGCTGTAGTAGTTGTTGTTAATGCTGTTCTTCATCTTGTATTTGTTATCGTTGTAGCTGATATTGTTTTGATTGTTGTTGTTGTTGTTGTTGTTGTTGTTGTTGTTGTTGTTGTTGTTGTTATTGTTGTCGTTGCCGTTTTGTTGTCGTCTCCCACTGGTGCGTTTTTCAAGGGTTACTTGAAACCATTACAGAAAGTTGAATTTTTGCTTAAATGAACATTACATTCTTATACGTACGTGTGCGGAAGCATGCAATGTAATATAATGTAACAGATAGATGAGAGAGAGAGAGAGAGACAGACAGACAGACAGACAGAGACAGAGACAGACAGACAGACAGACAGACAGATAGATAGATAGATAGATAGATAGATAGATAGATAGATAGATAGATAGATAGATAGATAGATAGACAGACAGATATATATATATATATATAGAGAGAGAGAGAGAGAAAAGAGAGAGAGAAAAGAGAGAGAGAGAAAAGAGATAGAGAGAGAAAAGAGAGAGAGAGAAAAGAGAGAGAGAAAAGAGAGAGAGAGAGAGAGATAACTTTCTTTATTGACCACAAGGGTGAACACAGAGGGGACGAATACAAACGTA
>NC_068983.1:39581195-39583406 GCF_001194135.2 Octopus bimaculoides | reverse complement strand
CTCTCTCTCTCTCTCTCTCTCTCTCTCTCTCTCTCTCTCTCTCTCTCTCTCTCTCTCTCTCTCTCTCGGATAAATAGGTAGACAGACAGACAGACAGACAGAAACATAGGTATAATCACACCTTATTAATTCTTTCCCTCCTTGCTATATCCTTTGGCATCGTTACGTACCTATCTATTTATCTACATGTATGCGTATGTGTGTGAGTGTGTGGTTGTATGTGTGTTTGTGTGTGCATGTGTGTGTAACTAAATAGTAGTTATATAATGTGTTTTGAAACGTAATGTGTACTCATATCCCTAATGTAGTTCGAAAGGTTAAGCATTTACACATTAATTGCGTGTATACACGGTAAACCCATGAACAAAGTTAAAAATAATATGACACCTTAGAGTAAACTGGTCAACTAGATTCATGCAATTCAGTATTATCAATTATTACGAATCTATAACCTTGCTGTTATTATTTAGAGAATTACTTTTTCCCAAAGGGTAAACTTCGTTTAAGCATTTTGGAATATTGTGACTGTACGAGCTCGAAAAATAATGATGAACTTTGAAGGTACTATATGTGTCAAAATATCTACAAGCAACCCATTCGATGCTTTATGTACTATTATATACAGTTTCAACTTAAAAGGGAATTCCTTAGCTGTGGAGGTGGTTTTTATCGGGACGATGGC
This sequence comes from Octopus bimaculoides, assembly GCF_001194135.2. Classification (NCBI taxonomy): domain Eukaryota; kingdom Metazoa; phylum Mollusca; class Cephalopoda; order Octopoda; family Octopodidae; genus Octopus; species Octopus bimaculoides. Next base: position 39,582,724 of record NC_068983.1, on the reverse strand, counting down.
TCCTTCACATTGATTAGGCATGCCTCACACGCTATAGATAGGACTAAGAAGGACTTGCTTCATTTCTTCAAAAGTTTTGCTGTTTCGATAATGTGAATTTGTTTGTGGCATTTCGTCGGTGTCTACAGACTGAGTTCAAATTTTACCGAGGTTGACTTTGCCTTATATTCTTTGGAGGTCAATGAAATATGTAGCAATCGAGCATTGGAGTCGATTTTATCGTTTAGCTCATTACCTCCAAAATTTCAGGCCTTGTGCCAAGAGTAGAAGCAATTATTATTAGACTCGTTCTGTCTCACATATTCTACTTCTCGTTTTTTTCCGTCATGCAGGCGGTGAGATTTGAAATGATTTTAAGCGAATTTAAAATAAACATGACTACTAATCCCGTATGCATTTGCATACATTACTTTGGAAACGCACTCATAAGAGGGTTCAGATGCACTCAGACAAACAGGAACGCACACAAACACAGATATGTATACCCAACTAACAATGACCACATCTATCTATCGGTCTATCCACAATAATAACGTGATGTGATCAATAAATATCCGGACTGTTGCCATAGTAACGAAGCTAAAGCGCACAGAGTATAGCCGCTTGGCACAAATTGACCTTAAACTCTGTTGTGCATGCGCACTGAGTTTTAGCGTTCTAGCTCACTTCTGTTGTTTATATCAGTGCTTTGAAGGAAGGTGTGTAGCGTGTAATCGCCGTATTAGCCATGACAGAGAAAGTCGAGTTGAAATTCTGCATCAAATTTTTCCAAAGGCTTTGCGATACCGGCTCAGAGGCCTACACAAAGTTTTCAAAAAGTTTTCATCCTTCTCAACACAATTAAGGACACCTTGTGCAACATAAACCCGAGTGTCTTTTTGGTCACCTGGAAGCAGTTTTGGCACAAAATTGTCAGACACGCGCCTCATCCCCAAATCTTCAGTGATAATGGACTGAACTGAACTGTAACTAACCTGCACATCTTCTGAGAATTCACAAATAGTGATTCGACGATTTCCCCTCACAGCTGCCCGCACATCTGCGATGTTTTTCGGGGTTCTGCTGGTTACGGGTCTCCCAGAATGTACATCAATATCGACATTTTTTGTCCATCTTGGAAACGTCTGAAACACTCATGCACTTGTGTGCGGCTCGTACACTCCTCTCCATATATTTTCTGCAACTTAGCGTAGGCCTCTGAGCAGGTGTCGCTATGAGAACTTTCTCTGTCATAGTGAATGCGACGACCACACGATACACACCTTTCTAAGTACGACTGTAAACAGCATAAGTGAGGTAGAACGTTAAAACTTAGTGCACACACACAGCATTGTTTAAGGTCAATCTTTGCCAAACGGCTTCACTTTGCATGTTTTACCTTTGTTACTATGGCAACAGTCCGGATACTTATTGATCAGGCCTTATATACATATAGAGAAATATAGACAGAGACGCACACACGAAAGCGCACACATATGTACGTTCATATATATATATATATATATATATATATATATATATATATATAT
>NC_068983.1:39576342-39580391 GCF_001194135.2 Octopus bimaculoides | reverse complement strand
AATCTCTCAAATATCATCATTTCTAAAAATAGGTTTGGCATCATTTCTAAGAACAGCCAAACACCTACTGGGGTTTAAAAATCTTATCCCTACAACCAAAACACAAAACAATTTCTCAAATGTCATCATTTCTAAAAATAAATTTGGCATCATTTCTAAGAACAGCCAAACACCTACTGGTGTTTTATCATTAAGCTAAATTGCCGCTGACAAATTCATTTATATAAATATAAGCAAACTAAGAGTGTGTTTATATTTATATACTTGTAGTTGTGCATTTAGCTTTCAATGGGCAGTTTAGGTAAATGATAAAGCACTTATCCGGAATCTTTGAGGGATGTGGGTTTAAGTCCCAAGTCTGTTTGTTGATAGTTTTTCCGCTTTGTAACGGTAATTTCTGCTGTTGTAACGGCATTTCTGTGATAGAACAGAAAATCATCTAATTGTATCGTGCAATAAACATTTCGAAAATTGTTAGTTTGTTTATATGTATGTGTATGTATGTCAGGTCGCTTATGAGGCTCTCATAAGTGCTACTGGTAACATGGAATCCAGTACAACCTGTTTTATGGTCGGGTTGCCGGCGACTAAACTGGCACCCCCACCAGGCTATCCTGTTGAGGAGGGTTGCTAGAAACCCAGCAGGATTAAAAACAAGACCTGTTGAAAGGTCGGATGAATCTAGTACTGACATCGCTCCTCTGCTCATGTGAGACATGTAAGGGTCCTTGAACGCTTTCATCAGAGATGTCTCAGACACATTCTCAATGTTGGCTGGACCTTAAAAATTCCAGACACACAGGTCCTGAGGACAGCTGATATCTTGAGTATTGAGGCGATGGTGCACAAGCACCGGTTATGTTGGACTGGACACCTTATTAGAATGAAGGATGGCAGGATCCCTAAGCAGATGTTATATGGAGAACTTGTGAATGGAAGAGACCCCAGCAGAAACCAAGGGTGCGATTTAAGGACTGTGTCAAGTCCTCATTAAAGGCCTGTGATATGCAGGAGACTGACTTGGAGAACAATGTCTGTCATCACCACAGATGGAAGAAACGGGTTAAGGCGGGGGTAGACACTTTTCAGAGAGCACGTATTCAGCATGAAGAACTTAAGCGTGCTGTGCGAAAGCGCACTGCTAGCATAGTGGATGGGGAAAACTTGGTCTGCAATGTTTGCAGTCGACTATGCTTGTCAAGAGCAGGGATCAGTAGCTACTAACGGGGCCACAAATGCAAAATATAAGTTAGTCCTAGTGTGCGCAATGTTCCTGAAGGTCAGCAATGATCTTCCTCGGTCACAAGTGGACGGCCATCATCATGTATATACCGGAAAATATATCACCCTAAACTCACAATAGTATATATTTATACATACATTTGTGAGTGTGTGTGTGTGTGTGTGTGCGTGTGTGCGCGCGCAGAGATAGATAGATAAGAGTAAAGTATTGCACAAGGAGACAAAGTAACACACGGGAAAATCTCGCGAAACATGGAGTGGACATGCTCATCCCTTATCAGTTATCGGACAAAAATCATCACAATTTCACTCCTTCACACAGATAGATAGATACATACATACATACATACATACATACATACATACATACATACATACATACATACATACATAAGGCGGCGGGCTGACAGAATTGTTAGCACGCCGGGCGAAATGCTTAGCAGTATTTCGTCTGCCGTTACGTTCTGAGTTCAAATTCCGCCGAGGTCGACTTTGCCTTTCATCCTTTCGGGGTCGATAAATTAAATACCAGTCATGTACTGGGGTCGATGTAATCGACTTAATCCCTTTGTCTGTCCTTGTTTGTCCCCTCTATGTTTAGCCCCTTGTGGGCAATAAAGAAATAAGATAAATAGATAGATAGATAGATAGATAGATAGATAGATAGATAGATAGTAACCGAGAGAGAAAGTGTAGGAGAGATTATCAATACGATATTTTCGTGGTGAATATTATCTATCAAGTATTCAAATAACACTTTCACGTCTTACAGTTTAGATAATTTCTTCCATGGTCCACTATGCCTTAAAATAAAAGGATTGCTAGTCATTGTAGGAAAGTTTTTTTTATTATATGTTAGCTGAACCAGTTATCACAATGGGGCTAAATAACATCAACGTTTAATATATGTTTACCTGCAACTTACAGGACTTAAGTAAATGTTAATAGCCAGTAAAATCATAGCAGTAAAGTATTACAGACTGTATAAATGTAAAATGTCTTCGACAAAAACATCTATCAAACGATTATTCCATACCAAATGCTATAAACCAAATACTCCATAATGTATATAACAAAACCAAATGTTTTTTGTCTACTGAGTAGACTTAATAGTGTTTGGAGTAACATGAAACGGAACTTTTTGTTCATGTGCAACAAAAACTTTATTAGTTTAAAACAGCAATCTGTGTATCGTACTTAACGCAGATGCATCATGGAAAGCCAAATTAACTGATTATTGGTTCAGAGGTAGTAAATCCTATGGACGTTCTGTGTTAAATAACACAAGAATATATCAGTAGCAGACGAAAATCGTCCAGCAGCGGTAGTCATGCACATGTCTGTCTTTTAGGGTCTTTATCAGTAGCAGTTACCCATTGGCAAGCACATTCTAAGAGAAAATCTGTCGTCTTTGATATAGGAAAACAAGGACTTGTAATGTACATTATTTAAAACATGAGAATTAAATATTTCAGTCAATGAAATACAAAACTTTTAGGTAATTGTTCAACCTACAAAGAAATAGCAGTCAAATCTTTTTGAAAACACACACTTCTGGCTAAAATAGAAAAGATGCGTTAAACAATAAAGTTACATGTGTATGAAACAGCAGAAAGGCCACATCTAGAATGGCTTTAGTTGAAGTTTTGCTCGATTGGGCTTAACGTTGATATTAAACTATCATTATATAGTATCGTAATAACAAATAGTTTACAGATATTGAGAGCTACATGGGTTATTTTTATTTGTTGAGTCTGTAAGGGGAATTACTCGTGGCCATCGCTGGTCCCCACTATTCCGCTGGCATTCATATTTTATTAATGTTCCTTTTTATCCTTGTAAATCAACATTTACGAGTAAGACATGAGCAAGAAGAAAATCCCAGAGGGCCTGCGTTCTAAGACAAAAACACTATGTTTGGTGATGATATTCGGGTCTCGAATGTCTTGAGTGGGAGAAGTTAGTAATAGCCCAGCCAGAGCAGAAGAACTTCAGTTCGCCGATAGGGAATAGAACCTATCAATTATTCGCATGATCTGAGTACCATTTAGGACTTGAGATCACTCAAAAATAAATTATGCAAGTAAATAAACAAATTTCATTGAGCTTATGACAATTGCAAACATCAGAACTATAGCTAACTTTTGTGAAACTTGCAGCAAAAATAATTATTAAACAGTCTTTAAGGATATTTCATAGAAGGATAACTAATATTCACCGATCTCTCATAACACCAAATTAGACGAAATATTGTGGGTTGTTTGGATTGTGTGAAATAAAAGCCAAATCTTCAAATACATCCTTTTCGTCTTGAAAAGGAATGACGTGCTGGATTTTATAGTTTTAGATATAATATGCTCGGTAAAAATGGCTGATCGCGTCGAGAAAGACATTTAACAGAGATCTTCTCTGTAAGTTGTGCACTGGGTGAAGCAACAACAAATATACAGAAGAGATAATCTATTTAAATAGATTGTCACGGCAAGAGGTTATTGAAACAGTCTTCTACAGATGGGAAACGTGTGTGAGTGTGTATGTGTGTGTGTGAGTGTGCTGATCCTTACACAATAGCAGCATCATTCGTGTCTCTATCAACTTCCAGGTAGGTAGGTAAGCAGGCAGGTAGGTAGGTAGTGCTCCAGCATGACCGCAGCCACATGGCTGAAGCGAATAAAAGAAATAAAGGAAATATATGTGTGTGTGTGTGTGTGTGTATATGTATATATGTATATATGTATATACAACCACCATATATATATACATATATATATATGCGTGTATGTGTTTATGTACGTGTGAATATGCTT
>NC_068983.1:39573667-39575158 GCF_001194135.2 Octopus bimaculoides | reverse complement strand
TGTGTGTGTGTGTGTGTGTATATGTATATATGTATATACAACCACCATATATATATACATATATATATATGCGTGTATGTGTTTATGTACGTGTGAATATGCTTTCGCGTGTGTGTCCGTGTGTGTATGTGTGTGTGTTTGCGCGTGTATTCATGTGTGTGTGTTTGGATATGAGCATGTCCGTGTGCGTGTGTATCACTGTATTCACATTTGCGGTATGAGTATGCGCGCGTGTGTATGTAGGCGAACATATATATAAAATGTTAAAACACTGTGAAGACCATCGTTGTATACAGTAATCTCACAAAAACACACAGCCTTTGACAAAACGTTTAATGACACCATTGTAATTCACAAGTTTATTTGGCCACGTGACGTCCCCTCTATGCCTACTGCATCGCTTCTAGTTGGTTACTTTGCAAGCTCTTCTAACACAACAGTCCTACTCATATATTTTGAATTACCACATAAAAACATAGCCATAACGACACTCGATGACAGCACAAGAACGAAACAAAGCAAACGCCATAAAATCTATTGTTCGCCTTCACCTCTATTACTGCAGCGTTGTCTAAGACCGGGAGATAATCCGGCGCTAAACAAATAAAGAATACGATATTGTTCTGTATTCTACAGGGACGGACGTAGGTGTACAAGTAGGTAATCATTGATGGTAGAATGGTATAAAACAACTATAGATCAACAACTATTATAAATCAGACCATTAAAAAGAATTGCACATAACCTCTCTTTTACTCTTCCACACTCTTCTACTCTCTCAAACACTCTTTTTCTCTCTTTCATTCTATATATACTTTCATATCAATCTATGTCTCTTTTTCTCTATCTAGCTATCTATCTCCAGTGTCATGTTTCTACTACTAATGAAAACGATTCTATTATTATATACAATAACGTGATGAATATTTAGTGTGACAACATTATAATGCCGCTGAAATATTTAATTCTCACAGATATGTGTTCGATATGATCAAGACATAAATAAAACCAATAATACTACCTTAGGAAAATAAATTTTTTATGTACCATCTAAACCAGGGAACTATCTTGCCAAAACATTGATATATAATGAAAATTTATCACTACATTAATTTTTCTTTTTTTGCTAATGAATATTATCTTTCTTCTACTTGGTGGTGGACATAAGAAAATTATACATATATATATATATATATATATGTGTGTGTGTGTGTGTGTAGATAGATCGATAGATAAACAGACAGACAGATAGAGAGAGGTAGATAGATAGATAGATAGATATATAGATAGATAGATAGATAGACAGATAGATAGACAGACAGATAGACAGACAGACAGACAAACAGATAGATAGATAGATAGATAGATAGATAGATAGATAGATAGATATGTTTCTTTATTAGCCACACAGGGCTCAACATAGAGGGGACAAAATACAAATGTAGAGTTTTTCTTTTCGATGGGGACGAAAATAAAGTAAAAAAATAAAAT
>NC_068983.1:39567754-39569578 GCF_001194135.2 Octopus bimaculoides | reverse complement strand
GTAGGGGGATTTTATTTTGTGGTGTAATGCTGGTGTTACATGATAAATTTTAATGTGTTTTAGCGGTGTTGTGCGTGGGTGGTTGTTTGTTTTGATGTCCTTATTTGTGATGTTTGTTTTAGAGTTGATGTATTTCATCAACTCTGTGTTTGTAGTGTCTATTGCTGTTAGCATTGTTTTTGGTGTGTTATTATGGGTGTCTATCATGTAGGAGTTGGGAGTGTTTTCTGGAGATGTGAATCTCCCTGCATGTTGTTGTTCGTTTTTCTTTTTTTGCTCCTCTTCCTCCTTCCTTTTTGGGCTATTTTCCATTCCTCATTACTTGACTCGTCTTCAGATGAAAACTCTGAGGAATCGGAAGGAGGTAGGGGCATGTTGTATGGATTTGTGTTTGCTTGTGTAAGTGGTTGTGTTTTTGTTTTTGTTGTTGTTGGTTGTTGAATTTTTGGTTGTGGTGTAAGTGATGTGGGGGAAGGGGTATCAGTTTTTGTATTGTCTTTTCTTTTTTCGTCTTCTTTGTTTGTTAATTTTGCAGTTTTTGTTGTATTTTCTTTCGTTGATGTTGTTAATGTTGCTTTTGTTGTTTTTTGTGTGGATGGTGGTGTGGACAGCAAGGTTTTTTTATGTGTTTAGTTAGTTCTTGTTGTTGTTGTTGTGATTTTCGGGCAGTCGGACACTCCTTTTTGAGGTGTGCCTCGCTGTCGCATAAGTAACAGCGAGGCCGCCTGCCCTCTACCACTATATGTAACTTTTGATTTGTTGCCAAACGGATGTATGGTGGGATTCTTTTATTTCTTGTTCGTTTGTGTGGAACAGGATTTGTATGTTTTTTCCCGTCCAGTTGCTTTCTCCGACGTTTATTTTAAGTATGTTTATGTTGTCCATGTCGACACATATGGCTGATATCAACCATAGTGTGTCTATTGTTGGAGGTGCGTGCTTTCTTGTTACCTTTGTTACCTTTTGGCCAAGGTAACTGGGTAACATTGTTATTTCGAAAAATCACCTGTACCTGTGCAAATCTGTAATAAATAATATAAGATTTTTTATCCCAAATTGATTTCAAGCATCTTTCGATCTTGTCTATACTGGCCTGTTCCGGCCTTCTACTTTTGGTGTTTATTATTTTATATATTATTGTTTTTTTACTTGTTTCCTCTAATATGTGTTGTGGTATGTTTAAGTGTATTTCACCGCTTTCTTTGGTGATTAATTTTCTCATTTCTATTATTTCCTTCGTCGTGTAGGACACAACAGTTTCACTTTGCTTCAAAGCTTCAGCAAAGTTTTTGTTTTTGTTATTGCTGTTATTGTTGTTGCTGGTGCTGGCACTGGTATTGGTGGCAGTTGTGGTATTTGTGACTGGGTCAGTGGTGTTGTGGCTTGTATTCATTTTTCCTTCCTCTCTTTCGCTTGCTGCTGGTGAAGAGAGCAAAGGTTGAGTTGAACTGTTGCTGCTGCTGCTGCTGCTGTTGTTGTTGTTGTTGTCGTTGTTGTTGGTGGTGGTGGTGGTAATGATAGCGTCACCAGAAATGGTGTTGACGTCATATACTTTGGTGACATCGTCTGTGTTCTGTTTTGTAACCTTGGTTACAGTTTTGTTTTTGTTGTTGTTGGTGGTGGTGGCGGTGTTAACTTTCAAGTTAACACTTGCATCTGTGTGTGTGAATTCTTTTTTCTTTTTCTCCATTCTCTCGTTTAACTGTGAGGAAGGAAGACTAGGAAATTCTTTTTCGAACGAAACACTGCAAAATTCAGCGTTCGTTTGACGAAACTTTTCATGGCTAGAAGACGCCATCGTCACAAAATAAGAATGGCTAGAAA
>NC_068983.1:39565830-39566791 GCF_001194135.2 Octopus bimaculoides | reverse complement strand
TAGATAGATAGATAGATAGATAGATAGATAGATAGATAGATAGATAGATAGATAGATAGATAGATGTGTGTGCGTGTGTGTAAGTATATGTATATACACACATATACATACATACAGACAGACACACACACACACACACACACACACACACACACACACACAGACATGCGCACACATATACACAAATATATGCTCTATGAAATACAAAAAATAATTTACTAACTAAAAACGACTACTTCTTTCGGTAAGATTTAAATTCAATCTTTACAATTCCGATATTTCTTACTTCGAAGTTAGCTTAGACTTTTGTTTGCTGGCTAAATGGTTACATGACGCGGTGTTTAATTCAATGCCAGGTCCTTTAAGTCTTGTCATCCCTTATCTGCTTTCGGGAAAATGTTACACGAAGTAACAAATTCATGCTGAAAATCTTACCAGTTGTTATTATTGCTAATCACCAATTTACAACGGCAGGTCAGACCTCTTATGAAACGGACCACAATTGTGATTGTCACTTCTTACATTTAGCCAACATGTCGAAGTCTGAATTACGTCTCATCCATTACGCCCCACCTATTTTAAAATGATAGGTCGAGATTCGAAAAAGATATGGTTGCTTGTTTTCAGCATGTTCAACAACTGCACGAAAGCTTCTTCATGGCTCGAGTGAAGGACAGTACATTATATACATACATACATACACACTTTATTAATGAAGCTGCAAATACATCACAAAAGCTGTTACTCAGAGTTTCACGTTCCCGTTCGACGGACAGTTTCTCAATCAAAACTGTCAGACGAACGGGAACGTGCAACTCTGAGTAACAGTTTTTGTGATTTCTTTGCAGCTTTATCGATAAAGCATATTACTCTACCTCCTGTATTCGAGTACTATTTTTCTCAGTTTGTTTCAAATCTATGAGCTTACTCTGATACATACATATATATATATATATATATA
>NC_068983.1:39564578-39565506 GCF_001194135.2 Octopus bimaculoides | reverse complement strand
TGTGTGTAGCTTTTCTCTGAGGCAAAGTATATTTATAGACGCATTGTCTTAAAGAACACAATATATTTCAGAACTAAGCGGAACAAAATTACCTCAGATGCGTCCGCGAGAGTGCAACATACGCATTTCGCTATCTTTGCGGCTATTTAGCGTCACGTACTCTTTTCATTTTCGAAACGTTGGTGAATCGGTCAGTCTCAAGTACTTAAAACAATGTATGAACGCTGGTTTGCAAAATAAGACTGAAACAAGATTGAAATTATGCACTAAAAGCAGCTTTAGCTCCGGCGTGATTTCGTTTCGGAAATGACACGAGTACGTGATACTGACAAGGCACAAAAAACGTAAAATGTGAATCTATCACTCTTGCAATCATATCCGGAGCGGTTTCATTTCGCCGAGCTTTAAGGTATATTCTGTTTTTAACAAAATACGTCTATAAAGGTTCTTTTATACTTCAATCAAAATTATAGCTTCAGGCTTTTTCACATTACACATAACGTTAATTATGGTATAGAGGTAAAGATTTTACATTTGAACTACTTCTTTTACAGAATTCGAATATATATACAGGGTGAGTCGAAAGTTACGCACAAAATAAGTGTAATATGCTCCGGAATTGTGAAAAGACATGCTTGAGTTTTACTAAAATTGAAAAAAAGAAAAAAATGAATAAAATAATGATGAATAGACACGTACTTGTTCATGATAAACAAAATAAATAACTTTGGATACACACACAAACACAAATACACATATATATCAATCACATGGTTCCGGGTTCAGTCCCATTGCGTGGCACCTTGGGCAAGTGTCTTCTACTATAGCCTCGGGCCGACCAAAGCCTTGTGAGTGGATTTGGTAGACGGAAACTGAAAGAAGCCCGTCGTATAAATGTATATATATGTATATATATATATATATATAT
>NC_068983.1:39563089-39564260 GCF_001194135.2 Octopus bimaculoides | reverse complement strand
TGTGTGTGTGTGTGTGTGTGTGTGTGTGTGTGTGTGTGTGTGTGTGTGTGTGTGTGTGTAATATATATATACATACATACATACATATATATATGTATGTATGTATGTATGTATGCATGTATAAATGCTTGTATGTATGCATAAATGTATGCATGTAAATATGTATATATGCATGTTTAAAAATTTTTTCAAACATGGTATATATAAAATGCAGTTTCCTAAAGAAAGAGTGGGAATAAGATGGGTATCTCCAGTGGTATGTTTTAACAAGGATTTTAGAAGAAAAAAAATGCAAAACACCATGACAATTCCTTTGAGAATTATGTAAACACTTAATCAAAGAATCTATATAATTTACTTCGAAGAACATTCTAGATTTTTGTTTTAAACGATGGAATGTGTTTATTCTGGTTAATATCAAAAGGAAGATAAACTCCATGAAAGAGAAACTAACTTGATTCTAATTATTAAAAAAAATACTGTAAATGTTGCTAAATCTGTTTTTTTTTTATAATTCCCATCAAATCATAATTTTAATAATATCTGCTAAATAATACCAAGAACAAAATTTATAACAATAATATACCTGTAATAATATTTCCCTGTATAAGGGTTTTCTACATATAATGGGATATTTTGTGGCAAACTAATTTAATTATTGTAAACTATTTTAATTATTCGATGTATTCAGAAAAATACAATTTCCGATTTCTATGCATTTACGATATTTTTATAGTTTCCATCGAATGTAATTTAAATAGAGATAGGATAGTATGTACACTCTAGTCATAGCGCAGACTAATTCCTCTTTCAACATATTTAGGTGTTATGAGCCTGTGTCTATATAAGCTAAGATCGTTTAATAACTAAACACGCGAAGTGAGAATCATTACCATACAAAAAGCAATAAATATTTTAAGAGATAATATAATTCTGAGGCACATTTTAGAAATTACTTTAAAATGGATTGTGTCACTTTAACCTACCCTGGTGAAACCACCAATTCAAACAGAAGCCGTTATTACTTAATAATTATACTGGTTGGTCTTTTAGGCTGTTTTTCAAGGCTCCATAATATATCTCTAAATCTCTCCCGCTTTCTCTCTCTCTCTCTCCCATTTCCTCTCTCCCTCTCTCTCTCTCTCTCTCTCTCTCTCTCTCTCTCTCTCTC
>NC_068983.1:39556099-39559418 GCF_001194135.2 Octopus bimaculoides | reverse complement strand
TACTGGGCTAAACTAAATGCAAAAGAAATAGACAGAGAAAAATCCCAGCAATGGTTGAGAAGCTCAGGACTCAAAGCAGAGACTGAAGGATTTTTAATTGCTGCACAAGACCAAAGCCTCCCCACCAGAAATTACCAAAAACATATAATGAAAAGAAACAACAAGTAACTGCAGAATATGTGGAGATGGACAAGAAAAATAAATCATATTATCTCTGGCTGCCCAGTCCTGGCTAAGAAGGAATATATTCACAGACATGACAAAACTGGGACCTATATACACTGGAAGCTATGCCAACACTATGGAATAACAACAGAAAAAAGATAGCATAAACACACGCCAGAAAAGGTCACAGAAAACCCGAAAGCAACCATACTTTGGGATATGCCAATACACACAGATAGAGAAATTAAGGCCAATAGACCAGATATAGTTGTCAAAGATCATGAAGGAAAAAATGCTTTCTGATTGATGTATCAATACCAGCAGATGACAACATTTCCCTAAAAGAAATGGAGAAACTTTCAAAATACAAAGACCTGGAAATAGAGGTAACTCGAATGTGGAATCTAAAAGCAGAAGCAATTCCTTTCATAGTAGGTGCCTTAGGTATGATAAAAAAATATTCAGACAATTACATAACAAAACACTAGGGCTTACAAGTATATATAACATACAGAAAATTGCACTACTGGGCACTGCACACATCCTACGCAAAACACTTTCAATACAGTAACCATAAGAGCATCACAGCAAACCACAGCGCATACCCAAGGCGCACAGAGCTGCGCTCGGTAGTGAAGTGAAAGCACGTTATAAAAATAAAACTACTGAATAATAATAATAAGGAAAATGAAAATCTTGTTGGTTCTCAATTATGCCTTACTATTCATTGGTAGACCGAGTATTCGACGAATATGTATCTTAAGAAATCTTTCTACGGTCTTCTAACAGCTCTGCGATAAACTTACCATGCTTGTTTATACTTGTGTGCTTGTTTGTGTGAGCGTGTGTACGTGTGTGTATTTGTACGTGTGTGTATTTGTGCGTGTGTGTATGTTGTTATATACCCTTTTTTTGCTGTTATTTCATTTTATTTATTCATTTCATTTACTTTTTTGTTTTCTTTGTCTTCAATTATATTCCTGATTTGGAAAAAAGATCTGATACATTCTATTGTTTCTTGGCTCAGTTTCTTTGGTGATGTGCACTCACATTCATGTAGTTATGTGTGTGTGAGTGTGTGTGTGTGTAACTATAAACACACATACATATATATACATATACGGACACACTGACGTATGTATATACATATACGTGTTTGTGCCTGTGTATTTTTATGTGTGCACGTGTTTGTGTGTTTATGTTTGTGTGTGTGTTGTGTGTGCATAGACAAAAAAATACAAATGTGCATGCATATTATATGCATATACGTGTATATACACACATAAATATATATGCGTGTGTATGCACACACACACACACGCGCATATAAATACATTTACGGATAAATATCACGCAGACACACACATAGACATATATATATGTATATGTATATGTATATGTATATATATATCAGGTTGTTATTTTCGATGGTAGAAAGTCTAAAATCATAAGAATGTAAAATAGTCTAGTGAGAGCAAGAATATAATACAATATGACGGCGGAGTAAAAGGATGCCCGGAGATGATACGGAGATGATTATAAGTGAAAGAAGCCCTATTTATATAACAATCTATTACTTATCAATGAAGGAAGTTCAATACTCTAAATACATGAAACAATCAACTCATCAAACACATGAAAACAGAATCTCTCTTGTTCTTTTTCTTTTTTTTTTAGGGTTCTTCTGACTCCTGAAAATATTATTGCAGCTATTGTTGTTGTTGCTACTGCTGGTTTTGTCTTCCCTTTGTTGCTGTTATTGTTATTGGATGTACAGAGCTAAGATCAAGTGTATTCTAATCTCTTCTATTCCGTTTTCCTTTTATACATGTTGCGTCACAAATTTCTACTCGTTTTTTTCTTTTGTTTGTATTTTTAGACACTTTGATATAACTCGAGGGTTATTTGGCTACAATTCTTAGCATGTTTATTGGCTGAAAATATGAAAACACTGTTGTGATGCACCATTGCAAATAATCATATATATATATATATATATGTGTGTGTGTGTGTGTGTGTGTGTGTGTGTGTGTGTGTGTGTGTGTGTGTGTGTGTGTGTGTGTGTGTGTGTGTGTATAAGTAATAAACATGTACAGGTGTCAATTCATTACGGCCGTTTCAAGCGGCTCCATTGAATTGATTAATGAAATGAAAACATTACATCAAGTTAAATAAAACTGTTCTCGTCAGATGAACGCATAGACTTCAAACACAAAGGATAAAACTTTTATAAACAAATCTATATCAATAATGGAAACCAAAATATTTACACTGTTTCCTTTTGCTATAAATGTGGCAGAATAACTTTAGAAAATAAGGCATACCTTGTTAAGTGTACTATAATTTGGAAAGTAGCTGAGGGAACAGTGGGAGTCAAGATGACGCCATTGGAAGTTGTCATCTGTATTCTAGTTAATGGTGATAAATCAATTAATGTCAGACAATCTACTAGACTCTCAATGCACTGAAACCACATATCAAGCTTTATCTACATGAAAAGGTGGATTACAAGATAGGTAGTAAGAAAACGTCTGATGGAGAAGGGGTGGCAACTCGAAGAAAGAAGGATAGGGGTGACCAATACTTATTTAGATTATCAAATAATGGGGAATATAATAAAAAATCAAAAGGGATGAGTAATATAAACTTTAGGGGTGGAAATTTTAATTGAAGGATACGAGAGTTAGTAATTTATAACTTGACAAATTTATAACATAAAATTGAGAAAATTTAAATCAATATATAGAAATTAAACTTAAAATCTAATAATGGGATACTTTAATATATAAGAAAAGTTATTAATTATATCATAAGCTTATTGTTTAGAAGGTCATGATAAAGATATTCTACAATGAAGCCATATCGAAATTAGATTATCATATGGGCAGAAGTACATAGTGTATTTTAAGGCAATATAAAGAGCTATTCTCTTCATTACGGGTGGATAAGTATAAGAAAGTAAGGTATCGAATATAAGGGGTAATTGAATTAGAGGTATATTAAATGTATAACGGTGTACATTCGGAAATTATCTCACCAATGAGCTACGAGTGTAAAATATGTCGAAACAACTCTCTCTCTCTCTCTCTCACTATATGTGTGTGCACGCGTGTGCGTATGGGGGGTGAGTGTATGTGTGTGTGTATATATATAT
>NC_068983.1:39551984-39555009 GCF_001194135.2 Octopus bimaculoides | reverse complement strand
ATATATACATACATATATCTGAGTATGTATATATGTGTACGCATATATGTATAAGTATATGTGTATATGTTTATATGTATATGTGTGTGCGTATATACACACACACACACACACACACACACACACACACACATATATATATATATATATAAATATATATCTTTGCGATCACCTCAAATGTGGTGCAAGAGTGGTTGTGTGTTAAGTAGCTTGCTTCCCAACTACATGGTTCCTGGTTCGGTCCCACTGCATGACAATTTGGCCAAGTATCTTCTACTGTAGCCTCGGGCCGTCCAAAGCGTTGTGAATGGATTTGCTAGACGGAAACTGAAAGAAGCCCGTCGTATATATAATTATAAGTATGTATTTGCATGTCTGTGTTTGTCCGCCCGACTATCGCTTGACAACAGATATTGGTGTATTTACATACCCGTAACTTAGGCGTGCGGCAAACGAGACCGATAGAATAAGTACTAGACTTACAAAGAATAAATCCTGGGGTTGATTTGTTCAACTAAAGGTGGTGCTCCTGCATGGCCGCAGTCAAATGCCAAATATGTTAAATGATGAATACGGAAGACGGGAGTGTAACTAGAGGCATTTATTAGCACAACAATCGTTTCAGCTTCATTCTGCACTGCTCTCTGAACGGCGAGCACCATCAGCATATAATTTAAAGTAAAAAAGAAATGTAAATTTGGTAATTTTTGAAGTATTTTACGACACCTGATGAAGCTCTTTTGCCATATGCGTTGTATCTGGTGTCATTACACCGTCCTACGCTCACTGGGGAGGAGTACAGAATGAATCCGAAACGATTGTTATACTAATAAATGCTTCTAGTTACAAACTGTTTTCCTTATTAATCATTTAAAATATACTCTACGTAAATCTTGGAATTCCGGACGTAGATTCAACGACGAACTCACAGTATTGCTGATGACGCCTGATAGCTCTGCAGGCCCCACTACCTGGGAGTTACCCTGAAACAAGGTTTGGGTACTGTATATAGTGTCTCCTTTCTAAACCTTAATTCTTTAATTCTAAATTTAAACTATAGATAGATAGATAGATAGATAGATAGATAGATAGATAGATAGATAGATAGATATACACACACATACACACACACGCGCGCACACACACACATATATATATACATTCAGAGAGAGGGGAGGGAGGGAGAGAGAGAATGATTTCTTCATTTGTATATTTATTTCCCTTTTCTTGATTTAGATTTTTTGCTTCCATTCGTTCCACATTTCACTCAGTTTCTCTCTCCCATTTCGCCACCCTTATCTCTCTCTGCCTTCTTCTCTCACCCCCTCTCACTCTCTCTGTTTCTCCCTCTCCCTCTACCTTCCTGTCTCTGGTATGTTGTTTTTTTCTATTCTTCTTTATATTGTTCTTTCTCTGCTTGATTGAGTTTTCCTAATTCCCCAACAGTGAAAACTCTTTCAGTGCACTTTAACACAATCTTTTACACTGTTCTCCCAGATCAGCTCAAACAGAAATCCATTTAATAATTTTCTTTTGCTTCTTTTCTTCATTTTACTTCATCTTCTTACTAAACTGACTGAACTAATCTCTTCATTAATTTTTGTCTTGTGTACCATTTATGTATTTATCTACTTATTTATTTATCTCTTCATTTGTTTATTTGTTTATATATGTATGTATGTATTTATTGAAGTTAGCTAAACGTTAAAGGGGGTAGTGGTAAAAGTTGGCATTTCAACAGCTACAACATCGTCATTCTATCTGTCACTGTTTTGTCTTCTTCTCTTATTTAATTATTTAATTTTCTGCACTTTAT
This sequence comes from Octopus bimaculoides, assembly GCF_001194135.2. Lineage (NCBI taxonomy): Eukaryota > Metazoa > Mollusca > Cephalopoda > Octopoda > Octopodidae > Octopus > Octopus bimaculoides. The sequence continues at coordinate 39,553,193 of NC_068983.1, read as the reverse complement.
TGTTATTGTTATTTTTATTTTTACTTTTCAATTTATTGTCTTTCTTTGCTTTTTTTGTGTGTGTATGTGTGTTTTTGCTTTTGTTTTTTGGGGCTTTCATCTTTCTGTCTTTCATTCTTTATTATTATTTCCTTCTGCAATATTTCTTTCACAATTCGTTTATAGTCAGTCTCATTTCCTCCACGTCGCACCAATTCTTTCTCCAAGATTCGATGTACTCAGACAAGCATAATACTAATCCTACCCCCCATCCACCACCAACACCCCCATCTTCGCTCTATTTAAAATCCAGACTAACATCACCATCATTTCATCAATTTTCTAAAAATATTTCTACTTCTCTCTCTATCTCCCACTCTATCTCTTTATATATTTCTTAATTTTTGCTTCACTTCCTCATTCATTTTTTATTCTTATTACTTCTCCTCATTCTTTACTAGACTCTTTCGTTTTATCCTACTTCCTCTATTATTTCTCTTCCTCTCTGTCTCCCCCCCCCCTTGATATATATTTAGCACTTCTACTCTACTCTTTTTCCTTTTTACTCTACTCCTCTCTATCATTCGTTATCTCTCTTTCTCTCTCTCTCCCCTCTCTCTCTCTCTCTCTCTCACACACACACACACACACAAACACACATACACACACTATATATATATATATATATATATATATATATATATATATATATATATATATATATATATATATATATATATATCCATCAGTCTCTCTCTCGCTCTTATTTTCTCTCTGTCTCCGTCTCTCTCTCTCCCCTTTGTTTCCTCTCTCTCTTTCTCCCCCTCTCTCTCCTCTCTCCTCTCTCTCTCTCTCTCTCTCAGTTCTTTCTCACTTCCACATTTCTCGCAGTTCTTCCTTGTTCTCGTCTCTGAATTATCTCCCCTCCTATCGCTCTCTATCTAAATATCTCTCCATCCTCCCAATTCAGCTATTTTCCTCATTTGCTCTATATTTATGTAATTAAGAAATCGTTGTTCTTCACATTTCAGATTGGCAGATAAGTTTATCTGGGACAAAGAAGAAATAAAGCCGTTCCAACGGCAATACGTCTGCTTGTCTTTGTCTTTATCCGTTCCGTTCTTTCTCCTTTTGCCTTCTTGCTTCGCTTCTTTCTTTCTTCAACTAATCATTTGCAGAGTTTAAATTTAAAGAATGTGGAGTAAAAAGAAAGAACGTGCAATGAATGAA
>NC_068983.1:39549276-39551528 GCF_001194135.2 Octopus bimaculoides | reverse complement strand
ATATATATATATATATATATATATATATACATATATAGATACACATATATACATGTATGTAAGTATGTATGTATGCATGCATGTGTGTATGTATGTATCGTGAAAGAACTGTGAAGACGGAAAGAGAAAGAGAGACACACACAAACAGACAAGGAGAGCGGGAAGAACTAAGAGAAGGAGGGGGATAAGGGAAGCGAGAATGTGAGTGAATTTGAGGAAAAGTGAATAGAAATGCGAAATATATGGAAGGAAAAAAATGAGAAGGATATAAGGTGACAAATGGCAAACGGAAAGAGAAATGATTGAAGTATGGAGGAAAATGGAGAGAATGGTTAAGTGACTTTCAAAGAAGAGGCACAATCCAATTAGGAATTGCGCGAGGAAAAGACAATAGAGAGGAAGAAAGAATATACGAAAGAGATAGACAGATTGGCGTGTGTATGTGTGTATGTGTGTGTGTGTGTTTGTGTATGAGGGAGAGAGAGAGAAGGAGTAGGTAAACAGATCGATATATAGATATATAGACAGAGGGCGGGAGAAAGGGGGAGAAGCGAGTAGACAGATAGAGAGGGAGATAACGAGAGGATGAAGGGGATATAAACAGTTGAACAGGCAAACAGATAGATAGATAAATAGATAGATAGATAGATAGATAGATAGATAGATAGATAGATAGATACATACATACATACATACATACATACATATTTTGATACATAGATAGACAAGCAAGCAGATAGATAGATAGATAGATATATAGATAGATAGATAGATAGATAGATAGATAGAAAATGACTGCATATAGAAAGCAAACAGTTTTATAGTCTGACAGCCAGACAGACAGGCAGACAGGCAAGCACATTCAAAGACAGGGAGACAGACTGGTGTATAAACAGAACTAGAGAGATAGACCAGTAAAGAAAGAAGACAAAAAAAAACGAGTTAAAGAGATGTTAACATCTTTAATTGCTGCTGTTATGACTGATTGTTCCAAATTTAATGGAGTTGCTGTGTTGGTTTTATTTTTTATTTTTACCCTTAATCTCAATTTAGTAAAGAGCCACAACAACGACGACAACAACAATAACAATATTAACAATAATGAACCACACAAGCAATAATAACTGCATCGATAAAAGTGGCAATGATGGCTACGAAAGAAACAATTTACACCTCATAAGTGCTGATGAAAACGATATTTTTCTTAAAATTTTCAATTTACTATAAACAACTAAATAAATATTGTGACAATAGTGTTGCCTGTTCACAGCACACCGTAAGCGAAATAGCTTAACACATACTGCTGTTTGCTACGTTTTGAGAGTTTTTATGTTTTTTAATTACCAGCTGGAATATTGAAGGTGGTATATGACAACACTAGTACGAGATAAGGAAAGTACTTTTAAGGGATGCTAGATCTGAGAGAAATAGCAGTCAAATCTCCCTCAAAATTCTCCCTGCTGTCTTATGTATGTGCTAATCGAACCAAATCTCTCTCAGATCTTTCCATATGTACGAATCAATGAAGAAGCCTTTTTATTTGTAGCTAAGTGCGATATAAATAGCAGCCGAATCTCTTCCAAATAAATCATATGTAAGAATCAACGAAGACGACTATCTCTTTAGCTAGGTTTGACAAAAAATAACTGCAAAATCTCCCTTAAATCTCCCCCGACAAATATATTTATTGAGCAAAGTACGAAATACATAACCAGGTTCACCAATCTCATTATAATACGTTCTCTATATCTATGATGGTATTAGTATGGAAATTATTCAGAACTATGCGTAGGCGTTGATGTGGCTCTGTAAGTAAGAAGCTTGCTTTGTACTCCCATTGTGTGGGCCGACCAATGCCTTGTGAGTAAATTTGGTTGACAAAAGCTGTGGAAGCGTATCATGTGTGTGTGTGTGTGCGTGTCTGTCGTTTTACCCTCCCCCATTGCTTGTCAACCGGTGTTGGTTTATTTACGTCCAAGCAACTAAGCGGTTCGGCAAAAGGCACCGATAGAATAATTACGTACCAGGCTTTAAGAGAGCGTCTACAATATTTAATTTGTTCGAGGTCGGTGAGCTGGCAGAAACGTTAGCACGCCGGGCGAAATGCTTAGCGGTATTTCGTCTGTCTTTAAGTTGTGAGTTCAAATTCCGCCGAGGTCGATTTTGCCTTTCATCCTTTCGGGGTCGATAAATTAAGTACTAGTTAAGTGCTTGGGTTGATTTAATCGACTTAATCCTTTTCTCTGTCTTTG
>NC_068983.1:39547332-39548983 GCF_001194135.2 Octopus bimaculoides | reverse complement strand
GGTGATTCTAGTCGAATGCCCTTCTCCCCAAAAATTCCGGGCCTTGTACCTAGAGTAGAAAAGAATATTTAATTTGTTCGACTAAAACTCTTCAAGACGGAGTTGCAGCCTGGCTGCAGTCCAATGAGTGAAAGTAAAAGATAATAGAACAGTATCCGGTTTATATATTCCTTAAGAAAATATTCAATTTGCAACTGATACGATCGATTAGCTATAAATGAAATATATATGTTATGAGATGAGGGTTATGTGAAATTTCGCCGTTAACATTTTTGCTGTAGGAAAATTCGCCATAAAAAATTTCGTTTTAAATGACCTCAATAGGTTGTTTTTTTTTCATTAAATTACCTTTTTTTAAAGACTTGCCTATTTAATGCTTTTATAAAAACCTTTATCATTCTTTTTTTTTTTTTCTATTTTAAAAGATGCTGGGATAATACGCTTTTTCATTGTCTACAATGTGAATTTGTCTGATGGCAAAATTTCTTACGCCGAACTTTCCGGACACGAATATGAGTTATGGAGTTCCGTTATGGATAATTAAAGACTGAATGAATGTTTTTAGAGGGTTTTAAAGATTCCATAGTAAAGCTAACATAAAAGTACGTGTTATTTGCTTCAATAAAAATTAAAATGTTTGAAGTTGATAATAGAATATTAGATAGAATATTTTGAACTAAAGTAGAATTTAAAAGGAGTTGATCTCCCTAAGAAGCTGATAAAACACAAGATGCTGTTCAATAACCAATTATAACCGTCTATACAACCGATGCCACTTAAATATGTAAGCAATGAAGCATCATAAACGTAACACAAGAACGGAGATTATTATCAATGGAGTGAAGTTCGAGAATTCGGGAGTTTCTTCATTAGAATAGAAAATGTTTTCTTCTCCAAAAGTCCTTAGCTGTGTAATCATTGCAACGTCTTGAAATTCCGGTGAAGGTATAGCAATTAGAGACAAGAAAATTACTACAATACTCCATAGTAATGCATGACAAGCCGTAATGAAGTTTGCCGGAACCTTCGCCATCCTTTGTGCACGGTTTGCAGTTTCACAAACATCTTTAGATACCGCTCCGCACGACAATCAATTTTGAGTTTATTGTTAAAGCCTGACGTAAGCTCTATTCAATGTGATAAATAAAGAAATGTTACATATTGGGGTTTACTTCATTTGACATCACAACTGAAAACCAGTCAATCATGTATTACTATAAACGTACAGTGTGATCTCAAAACAAACTTAACATTGTGACACCGTATAAATAGCGTTATATTTTCAATTCTGTTCGCTTGAAACATAATTACATGCACGTTTCTTCTGTTTTGTGTTAAGGTACATCAATTACACACACGCAAATACGCGCGCCCACACACAGACAGATACCTATACAAATACAGACATGCACTCACACACATACATACACACACATACACATACACCTACATATATACAGATAGATAGATAGATAGATAGATAGATAGATAGATAGATCGATAGATAGATAGATAGATAGATAGAAAGATAGATAGATAGATAGATAGATAGATAGATAGATACATTTCTTTTATTAGCCACACAGGGCTCAACGAAGATGGGACAAATACAATGTAGAGCTTTTCTTTTTGGGAGGGGGAAGGAAGGAAA
>NC_068983.1:39546808-39547091 GCF_001194135.2 Octopus bimaculoides | reverse complement strand
TGTGTGTGTGTGTGTAAATATCACGTGATCGACCAGACTATCGGGTGTTGTTATACATCGCTGATCCCAATACACTTTGCATCGTTATAATTTTCTAAACGATGCCTCCCCACTGGCTAGGGAAGCAGGCCAACATTCACTCTGATCGGAAGGCCAGTGCATCACAGAATAGGCCCTTTACAGCTGAGTGGACAGGAGCAACGTGAAACGAAGCTTTTTGCTCAAGAACACGATGCGCAGCCGGCCTTGGAATCGAAACTACGATCTCAAGATTGTAAACGCA
>NC_068983.1:39546289-39546762 GCF_001194135.2 Octopus bimaculoides | reverse complement strand
ATATCAACGGACGGTTTAAAACAATCCTTTTGCTGCGTTGAAATCTGCAAGGGTTTGTTCACATCGCTGTATGGTGTATGAGAAGGTTGCTTCAAAATCATTTCTACCAAAGGACATTTAAGTACGAACGTAAATTTCAGTTAAATTTCAATCTAGCTGCATGGATATTTTTATAAATCCTCCTACGATGCCAGTATACCAATATATTGATTTGTCTGTGGTTAATTATTTATAGAAAAAGGGCGATGGGTTTCAGAATCAATAGGAACCCCATTTACAATGATTTGTGAGATTTAGTGACGTCTCAATATGTTCCTGAGTTGAACTCATAAATCGAAAAATATTTCCCCTCTGCAGCAGATGTCACCTATATGCAGTGATACACACACAAACACACACACATGCACACACACACACATATATGTATGTATATGTACATGTACATATATATGTATATATATCTATCTATCTAT
>NC_068983.1:39544363-39546268 GCF_001194135.2 Octopus bimaculoides | reverse complement strand
AGATAGATAGATAGATAGATAGATAGATAGATAGATAGATAGATAGATAGATAGATAGATACGGAAGAACTCAGAACCAAATTCGAAACTGGCATTGAGAATTATACCAAACCTCGAACTGCAAGCCAAATAGAAGAAAACCCAAAAATGACAAATGACAAACAAAATGAAATGTCGGGAACGTGACCCTCGAATATATCGGCCATAATATTATATTAAGTCAAACCATCTCGGCCACAATATGCAAAGAATATGGGATTGAACCCAGAACCACATTAAATTTGCAGCTTTTGTAAACGATCTCCCCAGACTACACAAAATCCTGGAAATATTGCACATAGCCGCCCTTGCTAGCTACGCAAATGACACAAAAGTCTCTCAGACTATACAAAATCCTGGTAATATTAAACAACTGCAGCGGGAATTGGACACAATATACAGGTAGGCTGAGGACAACAACATGCAGTTTAATGCAGGAAAATTCCAAGCACTGCGTTAGCAGCACACTAAGCTGAACGACATGCAGACAGAATACACTGATCCGGGAGGAATTGCAATCCCTGAATCAAAATCAGTGCGTGACCTGGGCATTGACATGAGCAATGATGCATCTTTCCAGGTGCATATTACCAATTTGGTAATAAAATGCAGACGGCTACCTGGATGGATCCTCCGAACTTTCAAAACAAGAGAAAAAGAGACAATGGTGGTCATTTGGAGGGCATACGTCCTCAGTTACTTGGACTACAGCTCCCAGCTATGGTCACCACATAACATAAAATTAACAGCGGAACTCGAAGCAATCCAACGAAGCTACACACAAAAAATCGTCTCAATGCAACGTATCAGCTATTGGCAAAGACTGAAAAAATTAAAACTCTTCTCCCTAGAACGAAGGCGGGAAAGATATACATTGATATACATCTAGAAAATTCTGAAACGCCTTGTATCAAACTTTGGTATTGAAAGTTACACACACAGCAGAACGGGGCGCCAAAAATCTAGCATCTCCATCAAAATACAGGACCAGATACTGCAACAAATTGGGTTTCAAGGGCCCACAGCTCTTCAATATCCTTCCAAAATTCCTGACGGACCTACATGGTGTGGATGTAGGTGTCTTCAAAACAAAACTGGATCTCCTCCTGTCAAACGTCCCCGATGAGCCTACTTCACGTCAAGAAACTAAGATGAGTGCAGCAGCATCAAATTCCTGCATTCACCAAATGCCACATATCAGAAGAGGTTACAAATAATAGCGTAGCACAGTCAGCAGTGTTGCCCCAGCATGACCGCAGCTATGAAGCTGAGACAATTTAAAGATTTAAAGATTTAAAGATTTACTTCCGTCTTCAGGACTAATGTCACCATGATTCTGAAGAGGAATAGTATTCAATAATACACAGGATGAAAAGCAGTCTGGCGGTTCTGAGATCAAAAACAGAATCTAAGGAAAATGGTGGCAGTCGGCGTCAGAACGACTTGCATTATTTGAAAAAACGACTGTGAGAATACAATGAAATTTCAGAGGAGAATGTAGTATCCAGCATTTTAATCAGTCTTTCTTCGTAGTTAAAATTACAGGACGAAATATCTCTAGTCTTTCCTATTTTTTCTATTTGTCTTTTGTTCGTTATTTTGCTTTTGTTTATTTGTCTTTTTCGTTTTTTTTTTTCATGTCTTCTTAACCTTAAATGTTTCTTTCTAAAGCGTTGGCTACTCCACTCTCCAAGGCAATTTCCCTATTCTTTCTCTTGCTTTTACCAAAACAAATCTCGGCTCAAAATTAAGTGCAATGCAACGAGCTAACGACACAATGATGTTCGACATTGATCCAGATGCAGACTGACGCCCGTCATATTCTCGGAGTTATATAAACAGGCTTCAATGAAGTTGGTCAAGACC
>NC_068983.1:39543350-39544149 GCF_001194135.2 Octopus bimaculoides | reverse complement strand
GTGGTAAGAACTGAGAAATACTTTCAAGGACATACACATAACTACATGCATACGTACATACATACACAGGCATAAATACATACACATACATAATGCATGCATACATACATACTCACACTGACATGCAAACATATAAACATACATAAACATACATACATACATACATACATACATACATACATGCATACATGCATGCATACATACATATATACATACATACATACATACATGCATGTATGCATGCATACATACATATATTTTTATACATACATACGTACATGATTATACACATGCATAGAGACAGTGAGACAGACAGAGCTTTGATGCATGACTATGGTTGAGTAGTTAAGAAGATAGCCTCGCAACGGCATAACTCCGAATTCAGCCTCACTTCGCAGACACAAGGGCAAGTGTCTTCCGCAATTACTCGGAACCTACAAATGAATTGTGAGTGGATTTGGCTCACAAAAACTGTGCGGAAGCTTATCATGTATGTGCGTGTATTGTATGTGTGTGTCTGTATGTCTGTCTATGCGTATGTGGGCGTACATCTGTGTGCGTGAGTGTGCGCACGCGTATGTGTATGTGTGCGTACGTGTGTATGTGTGTGCATACGTTGTTTTGATGGAGCAATACTTTATGAATTTCACAAAACTACTGCAATTTATTTTCATTAAATTTTTTTCGTTTCTTTAAATCCTGTAATAAATTTTTATATAAAATTTACTAAAAATTGCAAAATTTAAAAGGGCGTTAATTCTGCCGTAACCTGTATATATATATATATATATATATATAT
>NC_068983.1:39540782-39541834 GCF_001194135.2 Octopus bimaculoides | reverse complement strand
AATAGATTTGAAAAACTCAAGAATGTCTACTGACGAGCAGGAAACAATAGGAATAGTTTGAGTGTAAAGTCGCCGGAAATTAAATTAACGTCACACATCGCCTTGTTTACTCCAACTGTCACTTACACACACTCATCTACCTGCAGACTCACACTCTCACTTTTACATTCATACTCAAACAGACTTTTGCACTTTAATAACATGTATAAAAAATGGCTGTGTATGAATATGTGAATGTATATATAGGTGTGTGTGTGTGTGTGTAGACATACATACATACATATATATGTATGCAAACATACGTGCTTATATTTATACCTGGAAACACAAGCCATATAGCCATTATCGTAGCGCTCCGTCGCTTACGACGACGGCTGTTCGGGTCGATCCGATCAGCGGAACAGCCTGCTCGTGAAATTGACACGTGTACCCTTAATGTAGCTCTCGGGACGATTCAGCGTGACACAGTGTGTGACAAGGCCGGCCCCTTTGAAATACAGGTACAACAGAAACAGGAAGAAAGAGTAAGGGAAAGTTGTGGTGAAAGAGTACAGCAGGGTTCACCACCACCACCACCCCCTACCGGCACCACGTGGAGCTTTAAGTATTTCGCTCAATAAACTCTCACAATGCCCGGTCTGGGAATTGAAACTGCGATCCTACGACCGCGAGTCCGCTGCCCTAACCACTGGGCCTTCGCGCCTACATATAGCCATTATATATGTATACACATGCTTGGGTGTATGTATGTCAGTGTGTGGTTATTTTTCATATGTATATTGATACATGCACAGATATACACACAAATACGCACACGCGCGCACACACACGCGCACACATACACATGTGTGTATGTGTGTGTGTGAGAGATGTGTAGGGTTTGATTCTCTGTGAGATGTGTAGGATTCGATTCTCTATGGAGGTTACTGGTCACTTTGTTTCCGTCTTATAAGGGTATTTACCCGATTTTCTAAGCTGTCTTCGCAGCCTTCCTGAACTCGAGAGTTCCTTTAATCTCTGTGTGTGTATGTGTGTGTGTATGTGTGTGCGTG
>NC_068983.1:39539061-39540332 GCF_001194135.2 Octopus bimaculoides | reverse complement strand
GCTTGACAACCGATGTTGGTGTGTTTAGTTACGTTCCCGTAACTTAGCGGCTCGGCAAAAGAGACCGATAGAATAAGTACTAGGCTTACAAGGAATAAGTCCTGGAGTAGATTTGTTTGACTAAAGGCACTGCGCCTAGCATGGCCGCAGTCAAAATGACTGAAACAGGTAAAAGAATTAAAAAAAATAAAAGAAAAACACAAATGCGCGCGAAATTATCTGTCATCTTCATGAGATAAAGTTAGGTGAACCTGCAACTATTATACAAGTACAGATGCACGCATAAACATACACATATATAGATATATATATACATACATATATGCGTGCATGCATACATAGAGTACATATATTCTATACATACAACGTGGCACTCCGACGACGGTTCCAGTTAATCCGATCTACAGAACAAGTGGCTGAGCACTCTTCAGACATGTGTACTCTCAACGTAGTTCTCAGAGGGATTCAGCGTTGCACAGTGTGTGACAAGGTTGGCCCTTTGAAATACAGGTGCAAAAGAAACAGGAAGAAAGAGTAAGAGAAAGTTGTGGTGAAAGAGTAGAGCAGGGTTCGCTAACATCGTTTTGCCGGAGTGTTGTGGAGCTTTTCGGTGTTTTCGCTCAATAAACACTCACAACGCCCCGGTCTGTGAATCGAAACTGCGATCCTACGACCACGCATCCACTGCCCTAACGAATGGGCCATTCCGCCTCCAAATTCTATTGATAAATTCGGCCTGAAGAAGACGTTAATGGCGGAAACTGAAGTCCCAGTTAGTAAATTTTACTTCGCTAAGTATATAGAGCCACCGTCATACATAAATATTTTGATTAACAAGACTAAATAATACTAGGTTTAGTCAAAAAGCATCGGGTCTGTTGCTATGGGAACGGAGCTAAAGGACTCATTGCTGAGCTGCTTGGTCTTATAAAATTGTTATGATGTGTTCCTTTTATGGGGTTACATGTTTAAATGATCTTTTCTTATGTTTAGCATAGTTAAATGTATATAAGTTGTTTCCAGAAGGCTATTTAATTAAATAAAGTATTGTGTCTAAGATTACTTCGTTAGTTATACATATTTACTTTATATCTTTAACAAACAAAACTATAAAAAAGAAATTATCGATGTCTTAATTTTAGAAGTTCTATATAGGATATTTATAAGGTGTTCAATTATTTGGTACTTCGTATTATTTTGTTCTCTCTCTCTCTCTCTCTATATATATATATGTGTGTGTGTGTGTGTGTGTGTGTATGTATATATGTATA
>NC_068983.1:39537750-39538765 GCF_001194135.2 Octopus bimaculoides | reverse complement strand
TACACATATATATATATATATATATTATTATTATTATTATTATTATTATTATTATTATTATTATTATTATTATTATATGATTGAACGCCATGCATCCTCTTCCAAGTAAGTTTTATTTAATAATTCTCATGCGCACTCAAGACGATCTTTTTTCTCTCACTTTCTCTCTCTTATTCTTTTACCTCCTCTTCTCCCACTTTTCTTTCCTATTAATCTGTCACTCTCTCTCCCTCACTCCCCCTCCTTTGCTCACGTGGCTCCCACATGACCATCAGCCATCTTTCGCTCTTCTCCTAACTTGTGTTTCTTTCTTTCTCTCCGTTGTAGCTGGAACAAGGAAGACGTGTTCTTCTCTGTCTCCAGTACAAGCTTGATTTATGCGTTCGCCACCACAACCTCGTTTAGGTTTAGCAGCCCTTCCTGTTTGTTTTTACTGTCTTGTTTATGTTACCAATTTTGACCATCCACAAAATCCCAAATTTTATTTAATTGGCTTTGCGAGAGCAACTGTTTTATCGAAAGCGTATATTGTTGTTAAAAGCTCGAAATAAGAGAGTAGAAAAATAGCCAACAACTGATGAAGGGTCGTTCTTTATGTTGTTTGTTTTGTTTTCCATATGTGTATTTCGTTGTTCGAAAAAATAGTTCATATTCCATGTACTCGTACTTCGTATTTTTGTTGCACACGTTTCATGACGTCCTGTGACCACATATGCATATACATATATATACGTATAGTTGTAAGTATGTACATATACGTATGTATATATGCATTATATATATACATATATGCTTCTATGTATCGATGTAATAAAAATAACAATAACAAGACAAGAGGGCGCGCACAAGGAATGTATCAATTTGACTCTCGGTAGAGGTAGAAAAAAAGAGAGGGGTTTTGACGTTTCGAGCATAGCTCTTTATCAGAAAGGAAAGCGGGGAAAATCCAGAGAAAGAAAAATATCACCAATAGCACGGGTGTGGTTATATGCTGGAAGTGGAAATATATATATAT
>NC_068983.1:39536461-39537178 GCF_001194135.2 Octopus bimaculoides | reverse complement strand
AGAAGAAAGAAACCATTATAAACCAATGCAATGTTACATGATTTAACGTCTGCGGCGAATATCTTATAATTTATAGCCTATTTGGCTAATACGAAATTGAGAAGGGGAAAAAACAATATTCTATAAAGAGGAAAGAAATATGAAAAGAAATTATATTCAAGGATTCTAGATTTCTTTTTTTTTTTATTGTTTCCTCTGTGTTTTTTTATTTATTTATTGTTTATTCTAAAAGGAAAAAAAGAAAAATAGGAATAAAGTAAAATGAAATAAAACGCTACATGAATGATAGCCGCTAAACTTATCTCTGTCTAAAGCCGGTTTTATAGTTGTGTTTGGCATAGATAACATAGCCATGTAAACACACTTGTTCAATCTACGCACGTTCATCCAGACACGTAACACAGCGGTTTTACACATAACTAGAGCAACGCACAAAGACATCAACATGCGCATATGCACAAATATATGCATATACAGACACACGCAAATAGTGCTTATGTTTACGCGCGCCCTCACCGAGTATAAGTGCATGTATACGTGTGTATGTTTGTGTGTGCATGCGTGCGTGAGTGTGTGTGTGTGCACATATATTTATACATATATACTTATATACATGAACATATATTTATATATACATATATACATATGTATGTATATGAATATATATATATATATATATATATATATAAATATATATATATATGGCTGTATGTATAT
>NC_068983.1:39531040-39533923 GCF_001194135.2 Octopus bimaculoides | reverse complement strand
ACACATACCTACATTTGTACTTAGGTACAATCATACATAATATACATACATACATATATACTTGCATATATATAGATGCATACACATATCTACATCCGTACGTACGTACAATCATGATACGTACATACATACATAGATACATACATACATATATACATATAGAAGTATACACATACCTTTATCTGTACGTACGTACAATCATACATACTTAATATGCATACGTATATACTTGCATATAAATAGATGCATACACATATCTACATCCGTACGTTCGTACAATCATGCATGCATACATACATACATACAAACATACATACATACATACATACATACATTTTAATATATATCACCGGCCAGCAGAATCTATTGCCACTTAAAATCCAACTACCGAGAAAATGACGTCGCCTGATAACTTGTATTTATCTCCTCCTAAAATCAATCCTTTTAAAGTCATCATCGATCTCAATGTTATTACTATAGATTATTTTTTTTAGGAATGTCCGTGTTTATTTGTTATCCGCCTGCTTGTCTGCTTGTCTGTCTACTTGTTTAGCCTGTCCTTTGTCTCTTTCAGTTCCGTTCTCTCTATTTTAGCTTCTTTCTTTCTTCGTACTATTTGTGCAGCAGTCGTCGTCGCCAGAGGTATAACGACACAAAGAGGGAACGTCTGTGCAGCCGTCCTCTCAAATATTTCCCTGTACTCAGGATAGTTTTAAAAGATTCATTGTGGAATAATGATAGTCGAAGATGTTCTTGTGTGTTTAAGAAGTTATATTTTCTTATGAAAACTACACACGTAGATACATATATCCATACATACTAAACACGTAGAAAATCACGCATACGTACTTATAGAAATACAACCAGACACACACATGGATTGGGGGATGGTGAAAGGGAGAGAGCTCACTGAATTATAATTATTATTCAGTTGTATTGTATCAGGAAAATGCAAATTTGGCGCAGTGATAACATCTTGTGACTTTCTCAATATGCTTGTTTACCAAGTTTTCGTTACTTAACAGAATGTACAAGGTCTCTTCAAGGCACAAGTCGCATATGCTTGATAAGATATTATACGCGTATACAATTTTTATTATTGACCATTCTATTTTATTTTGTAGTTTTTTCCTTCTTTTAAATTTCCGTATTAGTTCCGCTAGTGATGTTGCATATCGCCGGCATATCTTTTGGAATGAAGAGATATGGTTTTGCGATAACGGACATTGAACTGGTTTTCGGAGGCTCCAATGAATGCTTATTTATGTTGCGAGGTGGTGATTGTGCTTTTGTATATAATGTTTTTCTGCATGCATTGGTTCATGAGCGGACATGCAGATTTCTTGCAACAGCTGCAATCCTATGCACTATTGTTATTTTTGTAGTTATTTGGTGAATTTTTGTTTTTGTTTTTGTGATGCTGTGGTTGATTAGCAGTGTCTAAAGTGTTCTTGATGTTATTGCTTGTTTTGCTGATTCTTTTTGAATTTTTGTTTGGGTCCTGTTTTAATTACCGTGGTCGCTATCCACGTTTTTGTGATCCCTACTGTGTTTAATTTTGTTATTATTCCTAAACTCTGTGTTGTTTTGTTCTGTTTGTTCTTTGTCTGTAATCGTTGTTTGCATGTACATCTTTTTATTGTTGTATTTGTGTATGCAGTACTCCATGTTGTTGGATGAGGCGTACGATACTTTCACTGTGTACTTGCTGAAGATACGATGGTATTTATGCGTTTTATGGAAGCACCTATCTAACGCTGGAAGGAACTGTGTGTCTGTGTGTGCGTGTAGGTGTGTTTGTGTGTGTGTGTATGTGACCAAGCGTTAGTATGTATATGGATGTATATGTAAACGACCACGTATGTGTAGGTATGGGCCGATTTTTAAAGGTCAACGTGTGTAACCGACCATGAAGAACAAATCAACAGTACAAAGAAATCAAATGCCAATCCCTTTAAAAATTAACAGACTCACTATCCCATTACATCTACATATTCAAAGCAGTTTGCCAACGGTACTTTGGCAACAATACACCTTTGATAAACTCAGTGGTTACAACTAACTCCAGGCCACGACAGACAGAGAGGATGCTCTCGAAGCCGAGAATTTGAATTTATGGAGACAATATTTACAAATCGCCTGAGGAAACACAACTAGATCTCATGATGCAAGAAAAATGGTTGCATAATCAAGTACCTGCTTGCAGAGAGAACTGCATTGCGTAGAAACAATTGTAGTGATCGAAAATAAATATCCAACTGCACTGCTTGTTGAATCCAAATTTTTTCAATTATTTATTTACACACGACAGAAGCCTAAACCCAAACCTGGAAGTACTTATAATGCTACTACTGGATAGCACAAGGTAAAATCTGAAGGTGAACGAGCTTTATAATGTACTTTATTGCGTTCTAAATAGATATATATATATTTTTACTCTTTCATTTTTCTCTCTTTCTATCTCTTAGTCTTTTATCTCCTCTTTTTCCACTATTCTATCCTATCACTCTGTCACTTTCTCTCCCTCACTTCTCTTCCCTTGCTCACGTGGCTCCCACGTGACCATCAACCATCTTTTTCTCTTCTCCTAACTTGTGTTTCTTCCTTTCTTTCTCTCCGTTGTAGCTGGAACAAGGAAGACGTGTTCTTCTCTGTCTCCAGTCCAAGCTTCATTTACGTGTTCGCCACCACAAGCTCGTTTAGGCTTAGAAGCCCTTCCTGTTTATTTTCGCTGTCCTGTTTGTGTTACCAATTTTGACACTCCGCAAAATGCAAAATTTTTTTAAATTTGCTTTGCGGGTGTAACTGCTTTTATCGAAAGAGTATATTGTTATTAAATGCTCGAAATACGAGAGTAGAAAACAGCCAACAACTGATGAAGGG
>NC_068983.1:39524984-39530614 GCF_001194135.2 Octopus bimaculoides | reverse complement strand
ATATATATATATATATATATATATATATAGTAAATCCATATAAATGCAGAACAAACACAAAAAGCTAACAACGCGAGGACGTGGTACATGTAAAGTATTAGCAGACGCTGAGGGAAAGAAAGAAAGGTGGTTTTACGTTTCGAGTAAAGCTCTTCTTCAGAAACAGTAGACAACGGAAAGTCCAATGGAAAAGGAAGTATGTATGTATGTATGAATGTGTATGTGTGTATAAACATATATATATATATAGAGAGAGAGAGAGAGAGAGAGAGAGAAAGAAAGAGAAAGAAAGAAAGAAAGAAAGAAAGAAAGAAAGAAAGAAAGAAAGAGAGCATCATGAACTCCCAGGAGCGATTTGGAATAAACGACCTTTAGGTTAGTTAGAATATGTTTGTGACATATTTTAACTTGTAAAAGCAAATTCACTCTAGTTACCTTAAAGAAAAAGATCCTCTCTTATAGTAAAAGGTGTAAAATCATCATATCTGCCCAGTGCTTCCTCCTATCGGATTCTTAGTCGTGCTTTTCTGGTTCTTTAACCTTGCTCAATGGGAAATACCTGCACAGATATAACACCTTTTACCATATGAGAGGGTTTTTCTACCACCCACATGTTACTCAGCGGATCCACCTTTAGAAGTTAAAATAAGTCATAAACATACTTTAGCTAACATGAAGTTCATATATAGATAGAGACACAGAGACAGTCAGACAGACAGACAGATGACAGACAGATAGGAAGGCAGACAGACAGACAGACAGACAGATAGATAGATAGATAGATAGATAGATAGATAGATAGATAGATAGATAGGTATACATACATATATGTATGTATATGCATTTATGTCTGCCTGTATGTATGTATCTATGTATACACGCATATATATATATATATATATATATATATATATATATATATTCATCATAAGTAGACAGTCTCATGAAGGAGACTTAACAAGTCACGATTCTGGCCATTATTATTTATTACAGATCAGACAATGAAACAATATGTTTGGGAATCTGTGCGACAGTCTTCTATATCTTCCTTTCTCTCACTCTCTCTCTCTCTCTTTCTCCTGTCACTCTTCTTCGTTTTCCTTTCATTTATATATGTGTGTATACACACACACACACACACATGCGTACACATATTTATTTATTGCCTATGGCAAGTACTGGAAACCAATAACCTAGTTCATATATCATAAAAGCAGACTTCATGTACGAAACACAGCTCGCTGCTTCAGTGTCATAATCTGTGACACTTTCTACGCGCCTGCGCACGCGTATGTAAGTGTGCGTTTGTGTATGTGCACATGTGAGTAAATTAGTGAGTATGCGTATGAATGTGTGTGTGTGTGTGTGTGTGTGTGTGTGTGGGTGTGTGTGTGTTTGTCTCCGTACATTTGCTGTCTCTATATTCGTACTTGAATACTCTCACACTCTCTCTCTCTCTCTCTTTCTTTTTCTTTCTCTCTTTCTATTTCTCTGCACTACGTGGAATCACAAAATTCAACAGCGAATCTCGGTTGTAGTAATAAACAATTTTTTTTGTATATTTGATTTCATTTCTCCTGCTATTATTTTTTTATTTTACCAGCATATTATTTTTATCATTCACTAGAATCTATCGATTGATGGACTAAATAATTTGTGGCTAGCTTATGATTCGAGTTCAAATCATACCGAGGTTTTCTTCGACTTCCATATTTCAGGAGCCGACATAAATCTATTCCTGATAACACTGTGGCCGTCAAATCAGTCGATTCAATACCTTTCTGTCTAGAAATAACACTACAGATAGCATCTCGGGGTGCATACTGTCCAATTCCCCCATCAGCAACTTCAACATGTGCTCGTGGGCCTATGTGGTAAACGTGGTAGACTGCAGTAAAAGCGGAGCATCTTACATTGGGAGCACCACCAGGAAATTCCACAGACACTTCAATCAAAAGACAACTAAAGAAGTTCCGTGGAGGCACAATGGCCCAGTGGTTAGGGCAGCGGACTTGCGGTTGTAGGATCACCGTTTTGATTTCCATACCGGGCGTTGTGAGTGTTTATTGAGCGAAAACACCTAAAGCTCCACGAGTCTCCGGCAGGGGTTGGTGACGAACCCTGCTGTTCTCTCTCACCACAACTTTCTCTCACTCTTTCTTCGTCTTTCTGCTGTACCAGTATTACAAAGGGCCAGCCTTGTCATACTCTGTGTCATGCTGAATCTCCCCGAGAACTACGTTAAGTGTACACGTGCCTGTAGAATGCTCAGCCACTTGCACGTTCATTTCACGAGTAGGCTGTTCCGTTGATCGGATCAACTGGAACCCTCGTCGTCGCAACAGACGGAGTGTCACCTCGACGGAAGAAGGCCAAGCCCAGGATTTCGAGGTGTCCATCAGTGCCATTCAGGGCCACTCAACGCAACAGAGACAATCTCAGAATCATAGACGACCACCTCATCAACAAACTGAGACCAACCATACACAACAGGAAACAGCCTATTTGTCAAATTAACGTGCAAGGGGAGGAGCAGGCACGCTACAGACACACTTAACCTTATTGTAATTCTCAGGGAGATTCAAGGTGACACAGAAATACAAGTAATGCTTGCCTAAGGACACAAAGCGCCGGCGCGTATCGAACTCACAACCTTAAAATCGTGGGACGAATAGCCTGGCTACTAATCCACGTACCTTCAATATAACAACTACAACAGAAGCAACAGTACGTACGTGTCTTTGTATTGATATTTTCCTTATATTGTCGCTCATTTTATACGTTTAGTCAATCAGAATTTTCTGTTTAAAACTTAAAGTGTGCCATTGTGTGTAATATAACTTCTAAAAAGGCGGCGAGCTGGCAGAAACGTTAGCACACCGGGCGAAATGCTTAGATGTATTTCGTCTGTTTTTATGTCCTGAGTTCAAATTCCGCCGAGGCCAACTTTGCCTTTCATCCTTTCGGGGTCGATAAACTAAGTACCAGTTGCGCACTGGGATCGATCTAATCGACTGGCCCCCTCCCAAAAAATTTCGGGCCTTGTGCCTAGAGCAGAAAATAATAGTATCTAGTAGTGAAAAAAAAGATACAACAAAACCCGTATGTGTGTATATAGTCAAGACCCTATGTGCACACATATAAATAGACTTGCATAAACATACCTACATAAATAATACATAGTTATACACATGTATACACACATACATATACACATATAAACATATATATATATATATATGCATACATATATATACATAAACATATATACACAATACATATAGATGCATACGTATATATACAAAACTGTGTTCGGTGTATTGAATATTAATATAAGATAAACACAGAATAAAAATAAATTGAAATAAGAATTGCTGAAACAAAGAACAATAAAATAATTTACAAAATTAAATTAAATTGCTAAGAATATTATTTTATAAAAAATAAATTTGAAATTGAGTAAAATTTTGACCACGGCGAAATTTAAATCGGAAACATAGCAACTAGTGACATATCGCTAAACATCTTGTCCAGTTCGCTAAAATTCTGCCAGCATCGTCGCCCTATTAACAATGATAATAATAATGATAAATAACTGCAATGAAAGTAAAACAATTAAGTAATAATAATAAAAATAATAAAAATTATAATGAAAAATAAAACAAATTACTAAAAAATCCATTCGGGTCGATTGTAGATGCACTTTTATAAATGTGTATTAAGAAAACAAAATCTACGTTGTGAGGTATTTTATGGGCAAAATTGAAATATAAAACACAATCATATGCTTTCAAAAGATGCGTTTAAAAGTAATAGTTACAATAAAATAATGAAAATAAAGATAGAAATAATAATAAAGGTAATATAAAGATAGAAATATATATAGTTTGTATCCAGTCGAAGGTTTTCTTGAAAGGTGAAAATGTGAAATGAACGTCGTACTAAATGGTGCTGGATTTTAAATGAAAAGGTCAAATTCAAATGTGAAAGTCAATGTTACCCGTACGGTATTTTATCAGTCGACATTTTATATTTCGTGGCGTGTCTGCAGGAATTAAAAAGCTCCCGTCTTTGGTTCAGTGCGTATTTATCCTGGAACAGGATGAAGAACTTTTCAGTCAGGCTCAAATTGCACCTCACTGGGACTCTGTATGCTCCATATTTATATGATGCTGCCTTCTCCAAGATTGTCCAGCTGATTTTGAAAGGACGGGTGTCATTTTCTTTCAATTACCAGACATGTTTAGCGAGACTCGTTGATGTCCTATTTTCAGGGTGTCGAAATGACTTATCCGTGGAAGGAATTATCCGTGGCTCCTGTATATGTCTTGTATTGTTAGCCCTCTATTTTCACCTTAGCTCTATATACTACTCATTTCTCTAGGAAATTTCCTCCTAACGGACAGCAACTTTGTTCTTTACAATTACAATTCTTCTCATTATTTCCGGCACTGTGATCACTTCTAATGGCTTTCGCGTTATGCTGGTTAATTAAAGAGGTGAAGCTCTTGCAACAAGAATAGCTAACCTTCAGCGTTCTCTTATTAAAAATTCTATAGAACTTATGGTTTGTTTGAAAGTGCATAGAAACTTGTTTTAAGAATTCCTTACCTATATTAGTGTTTACGGTAATGTTAAATGTCGGATTAATCCACAAATCTTTCCTAGTTCTACTTGTGCTATTATTGTTAGCTGTGTTTAGTCTATACTGGATCATCTCCGACAATCCACTGTTTCCTAATGCATTGTTATAATACGGTACGGCATAATGCGCCTTCCTATATTACTAACTAGATTCTTAAGTATTAACTTTAAGGACCACAAAGCTAATTTTACTAGAAACCCTAAATGTAGACAAATCATGTATGTATGGATGTAACAGCTTTTGTACACGTTAGAGTACATATGTTTGTATGTTTTAGTATGTGCACGTATAAATCCATGCACGTATGCGTTTGTTCGTGAATAACGTGTGTCTACCCATATTTTTATGCTTTTAGATTTTCTGTAAGTGAATATTTTATTATAAACAGACACACATTTTAATTAAAACTTATTTTAACATTAATTAATTTACTCAGGGCATGTATGTGTTTCCTTCTAAACTAAAATTTATTTTAGATTTAAGGTTTTCTTCGACTTAACTAATTTTACATCACGGTTTTTTGAAAAAAAAACCAACAAATCATTAGTTAAAACGACCAATAAAATAAAACCAAATTCAAATGTGTATCTGTCAATGTAAATTGTACAATATATTTATACTTATAACTTTAATTCTTGTCCCATTCTTAATCACAACTGTCTGATGAACGGGAACGTGAAACTCTGACTAGCAGTTTTTATGTGATATTTTGTGATGTTTTCGCAGCTTTAATAATAACGTGTGCATATATAGAGATAGAGAAAGAGAGAGAAAGGGAGACAGACAGACAGACAGACAGACAGAGGAAGTGAGAGAGAGAGAGAGACATAAGAAGAGCGAAATGGAGAGAGAGATGAATTGATAGATACATACATACGCATATATACATATAAACAGGTATTTATATATGTGTGTGTGCGCGTATTTATATGTATGTATGTATGTATATATGTATGTATGTATGTATGTATGTGTGTGTATATAA
>NC_068983.1:39522341-39524401 GCF_001194135.2 Octopus bimaculoides | reverse complement strand
TAAGGATAAGATTACCATAATCATATATTACTATAATCATAGGTCTCATTAGTCATTGCAAGCTAATCTAAGATTAATTGACAAAAATAAAACAGCAACTGTTTGATTTAGATTTAGACCAAAGGTGAGAAGGGTGAGAAGGTCGATTATATGGACCCCAATATTATTCAGCAGATACTTATTTTATCGATCCTGAAAGGATCCACAGCATTTCAACTAAGAACGTACATAGCTGGAAAAATACCGCTATGCATTTTGTCCGGTGAGGTAACGATTTTGCCAACTTAGTTATCTTTTGTCTTTCTATTATAATCACAAGGCTTGAAATTTTGTGGGGAGGTCGTTAGTCGATTACTGCGACTCTATTCTTCAACTGGCACTTATTTTATCGACCCCCGAATGATGAAAAACAAAGCCAACCGATACGGCATTCCAATTCAGCACGTACAGAGTAAAAAAAAAAGCGATACGCATTTTGTCCGCTTCGCTGACGATCCTGCAAGCTTACCGTGTTAGTGTACACTGAAATAATAAGGTAGTCAATATGGCAGCGTTAATGATTTGCAAAGGTGTGACAAGCGGTAGATGGTCGTTGAGCAAATCATGCTCAGAAAATTGCCTTAACAGTCTCTTTCCGACTGCATTACGTTCGGATGATTTTGTCCTAATTTTCGTAAACTAATCCGATAGTGGCTTAGAAGTCATAGAGAACAGTAAGCTCTTCTTAGCTTCGCAGATCTGATGACAAAGGATTTTCCTTGATGACTTTGTGGGCTGCAATTATATCACACACACGGTCACACGCACACGCACACACACACACACATATACATATATATTAAATATATATGTGTGTTTGTGTGTTATGTATGCATTTGTATATATACATACATTTATGTGTGTGTGTGTGTGTGTGTGTGTGTGTGCCGTAAAATAATAAAATGAAAGCTCTTGGTACGGTATTATAAATGTTTGAAAAAATGAGTAGAAATGGCTTTTTGGAGAGATATTTTTTATTTTAATCTTAATTGGTGAGCATACCGTTTCCAGTTATTTTCATACAAATGGAGAATTGTTCGTTAAATGTTTTTGTTTGTTGGGGAATAGAGTTTGACCTCTAACAAGCCCATTACGGGTGTTGCATAAGTGGGGGCTACTTTTGTCGCCATCGCCGTTCCTTTTATTTGTAAGCAGAAATTGTGATCGAAGAAGTGATTATTTTCCAGTATTAATTTCAATCCTTCAAAAATGAAGGATTTTGAGAATCTTTCCATATGATTCGGGTGCTTTTTTTTACCGGAAATTTATAGCTCCAGTTTCTAGGTCGTGTGGGATGTTGATGAATAGACAAGTTATATCAAAAGTAACAAGAATTGTCCCCTGGTGGACACTTTTAGGTATGTAATTTAAGAAGTCCATATCGTCCCGGACAAAGCTTGGTATCATTTTGCACAAAGCTTTTAGAACTATATATATTAGGTTGCTTGAGCGTTCTATACTTGATGCTGATCCTGCAATGATTGGACATGGTTTCAGGTCTCTGGATTTCGGAATTTCGACGTATGTTTAATTGTTTCCTTTTATGCTGTCTTGGATTTCTTTTGCTTTATGGATCTTGGGTAAACCATAGAAGTTACTGGTTTTTTACTTTGAAGTTGGTTAAATAATTAACTTCATTCTCAGTTAGGTCATTACGATATTTTGAGACCTGTCTATGTATCTTGCACATGATATTTTTATCCTCGTTTTATACTTGTAGAAGTGATGGTTATTGAGTGGAAAATAATCACTTCTTCCACAAATAAAAGGAACGGTAATGGTGACAAAAGTAGCCCCAGCTATGCGACACTTGAAATGGGCTTTTTAGAGGTCAAGCTCTATTCCCAACTAAAAGAAACATTTAACGAATATTTCACCATTTATATAAAAGAACAATTGGAAATGGTATACTCACTATAAACATATTATTAAGATGAAAATAAAAATTATCCCCCACACCAAAGACTCTCTCTACTCATTTTTTTAAATATATATATATATATATATATATATATATATAG
>NC_068983.1:39519914-39520932 GCF_001194135.2 Octopus bimaculoides | reverse complement strand
TGTGTGTGTGTGTGTGTGTGTGTGTGTGTGTGTGTGTGTGTGTGTGTGTGTGTGTATATATGTATGTATGTATGTATGTATGTATATATACAAACATATAAATACATTCACAAACCCATACACATACACATAACACATATGTATTTGGCTATATATGTCTGTAACAGTTGTAGATCGGAAATTCGTAAAACAAATGAGATATAAAACAGAAACTCAGTAAACAAAAACAAATATGGAAGACAATGCTTCTCTAGGCGAAATCTTTAGTGGAGTTTATTGAATTTCTGCTACTCATAACCTTTACAATAAGTTGAAAACAATTTAATAGGATTAAGCATTTTTCGGCCTGTAGCTATATATTCGATTTTTCTTCCAATTTTACGGTAGTTAACCTTTTACAACACGACAAAATACAGCGAAATAAAATAAAGCAAACGTGTCTGACTGCAAGAGCGGCAATAACAGCAGGCATCTTTAAAAAATAAACAGGTGCTAACACCTCGGATATATAAAATATAATCGAAATAATTATTTATAGTCATATATATATATATATCTTTACAGATATGAAATGGGTTGTATGCCTATGTATGTGTGTTCATGTGTTTACACACGTACACATAAGTATACATATGTGTGTGTGTATACACGCACTGAACAACATTTATTTGCAAAATGTTTGTAATAGAAATCAAATTTGAGCATTAATATATTCTTCTATTCTTTTACTTGTTTCAGTCATTTGACTGCGGCCATGCTGGAGCACCCCTTTAGTCGAACAAAATTATAAACACAATTAATGCTCAGCATTTTTAGCTGCTATTTCTGAACTTCGGTATGTGGTGAAGCAACCGGTTGCTGAACCCTTAATTTTGTTTATAAATGTATAAGAAATTTTAAATAAGTTCCACACCGATAATGGTGCTTACATACGGAAGGGCTCGGTAAAAAATTATTAATTATTAATTTATTAATAAATTGATAATCCTTTACCCTTTTAATTGTAAATATATATATA
>NC_068983.1:39518903-39519321 GCF_001194135.2 Octopus bimaculoides | reverse complement strand
TTATAATTATATACATAGTTATAACAAGGAGTCGCCTTTATGCCTCACCACGCACCGTAAGAGATAGACGTTAAAGTCTCTTTTACTACCTTAAAATCTCCGAAACGCTTTATCGTAGGCAAGCAAAATAAGAATAATGAATCAATAAGGCTGATTAATTATGGACGCGTTTCGAACTTAAATAAATAGATGGATAGATAGATAGATAGATAGATAGATAGATAGATAGATAGATAGATAGATAGATAGATAGATAGATAGATAGATAGACAGCGGGGAAATAGTTAATGATTTCGCTTTGCCATCATGATGTCCGGCATACTCACGCACCCATCACGCACGCACGCACACACACACATACACATACACACACACACACACACACACACACACACACACACACACACACACACACACA
>NC_068983.1:39514846-39518838 GCF_001194135.2 Octopus bimaculoides | reverse complement strand
TGTGTGTGTGTGTGTGTGTGTGTGTGTGTGTGTGTGTGTGTGTGTTTGTGTCTGGCTCTTTCTCTCTTTTACTTCTTTCCTTCGTTTTAGATTCGCTATTAATTAACTCCCACTTTAAAACATTAATTGTCACACTTTCTTTGATGATGCACAAGCAAAAACAAACATGGTTTTTGTAAGAAAATAATTAATAAACGTCCCTAATTGTACCTGTTACAAGTTCTGCGTTCTTTCTTTGAATCGTGGGCCAGGTAGAAAAAAAAACAAAAGAAACCAATATTATTTGTTGCTATGTATTTCGTCCTTGAAGGAAAGTCATTTTGAAGTATTAAACGTCTCTTCTTTTCTGTTTACTGAAATAACGCCGCTCCTTCTAAGAAGAGTTATTTAAATGTCTTATGCAGACGACCAACAGCTTTATTAAAAGTTTTAGTTGACGTTCGTTATATTTATGACAAACAGGAAACAATTGAAACAATGCTAAATTCTGATTGAAATCTTATAATAATTCTACATCAGTTAATAGTCTTCTATACCCCCTTCAAAGATGAATACCTCACCTTGATTAAAAACATCAAATTTAGAAAACTTAACAACTGTATCCAGTCTGAATTAAATAACAAACTTTCAGAGAAATTCAAAACTGGAGGAATATTAGTGTGCATTGCAATAAGATTTTCAATCAATGATATAGTATTGGGTCTCCGTCGCTTTCCACGATGAGTATTCAGTTTTAGAGAAACTGAAGTAGCTGCTCATTGAAATAACGTGTAAGTGGGTGAAAGTTCCACAGTAACGACTCCACGTAAACTTTTCAATTTACAATCGTTTCATCACTGTGTTACAAGGCTGGACGTTTAAATTACAAGTGCAAATCATCCGATGGGCTTCCGGACAGATTCCATCTATTCAACTTCATTTACATAGCTTGGGTAAACCTGAGGTTATGGTAAAGATACTTGCCCAAGATGCCACGCTCGAGATTGCAAAGCAAAGTCATTCACTATTCAGCTGTACCACATCCATAACTGGTAAAAAAAAAAAAAGTAAAAGCGATAAAACAACGTTTTGTTCCTAATTCGGTCATAAATACATACAAAATGCATCTGAACGAGACCGACACATAAGGACTTTAGATCACTTCAAAAGTGTACGCTGACGATAAAATGTAAATCTTGTCTTTACTGTCTGCTCTTCACATTCAGATATCGCATAGCAATTTTAATAAAGTTTATAAGTCTCTGCGAGACTAATAAACTTTACTAAATCTGACCTAGGAAAATTTGAGAATATGTTTTAAATAAGATTTTTCAATAATATTAAGGGGTTTCCCCATTTTCATTATCCTTATCAAAAAACATTTTTTTAAAAAGCTATCAATCGGTTACAATTATTTTCCAAAAAATTATTAGGTTGTCGGGAAGGTTCTTGCGGAATTTTAAATTTGGGTTTTAAATTATGTATTTTCAAATTAATTTTCGTTAAATTACTTTGACTTTATATATCATTTTAAAGCCCGTTTTTCGCTCTATCTAATCCTGTTATTCTTTTTCTTTTCGAATAATTAGGCCATTTTTTCCGGAATGTTGAATACAAAAAGCAAATTCGCACAATTTTCTTATTCCAGTTCAAGCTAGGCCGAAAAGCTGCCGAAACAGCTCGCGATATCAACGATTCGTTTGGCCCAGAAACCACTAATGATATTATCATCCTCTTGTATGCAAACTTGGTCAAGGAATGCACTTTGACACTTGGTGATAAATAGATGTTACCGAAGGGATGTGATACGACATTCAAAGGCAGTCATCTGGATCGATGTTAAGCCTCTGCCGCCTTGTTTTCGTTTTAGACAGAGGCAGTCTACGTCACTGTTGATGTGAAAATTGTGTCCTGATTGTGAAAATTGTTGATGTGAAAATTGTGTCTTGTTGATGTGAAAATCTTCCGGGTTTTCAC
Source organism: Octopus bimaculoides (assembly GCF_001194135.2). Taxonomy (NCBI): domain Eukaryota; kingdom Metazoa; phylum Mollusca; class Cephalopoda; order Octopoda; family Octopodidae; genus Octopus; species Octopus bimaculoides. Next base: position 39,516,882 of record NC_068983.1, on the reverse strand, counting down.
ATCAATGGCTCGGATCTCATCAAGCGTCCAATCAAGCAGCCGAAATGTAGGTATGAGTACATATTATGTATGTATGTATGTATGTATGTATGTATGTATGCATATATGTATATATGTAGCTATATATAATTTTATATACAGATTTCTATAGACAGATCTGTATCCAAGTAAAGGAAATTAAAATAAGTCAATCGTTACTAAGTGCATTCAAGAAGTTTTGAGAGTTTTCCGAGATATGCACGACTGTCATCTCTTACGAAGTAGGATATTCTGACTTCTATGCATTTTTCGTAGGGATCCAGTTACTTCTTGAGAGCCCCGTAGAAGTCCTCAAAGGTGAAGATACCCAGGGCCCTTGTTAATGCCTCCTTCATCTTCAGCTTTGGAAACAGCCAAAATTTCACTGGAAGCAAGGCCTAAACTGCTAGGAGGTTGAAGGACAGTTTTATGCCCGTCTTTGTCAAGTCGCTGGTTGCTGGGATGGAATTGCGGACAAATGCATCGTCTTGGTGTCTCTGCTCTGAGTTTTTGAAACGAAATCTCTTCATGAACTCACAACCTCCACAAAGTACCATTTGTTGACCGTCAGGCCATAGGGAACGCAGTTGGTGTAGATGACGCGCTTACTGTCGAAAAACGAAACCATCATGAGCTTCCCGGTGGAATTCTTTTGCCTGGCCTCTTACATGGACGAAAAATAAATACTCGAAAAACAAATACACTTTAATCATTAAGTTTAAGATGGAAACTTTATTGCACAGCGAGCGTCCAATTTGTCTTCATGTCCCGACTGTATCCTGCAGAGTAACAGTTGTGACAAGCTCTGTTCAGAGGGTGTGTTCAAAGAGGTGTTACAGCTGTCTCCTTCAATGTGGAGTAACAAAAGCCAGCAGAGCAGCTAATTACATGTACAGTAAAGATATCCTAAAATTACAATAACCTAGCACAGTCATGTCTGTCTCCGATAGAAAAGTCTCAAAATTTCTGGAATGCACCTCGTATTTTATTATGTGTATCTTCATTTAATGTCAACGTATCATCCAGTTTATGTCATTCATACGCACAAGCATATATACATATACATACATATATATATACATACATAGATATAGATATAGATATAGATATGTATACATATATATACATACATGGATATACATACGTATGTACAGACATATATATGTCTGTGTGTGACTGTCTGTAACGTGTGTGTGTGTGTGTGTGTGTGTGTGTGTGTCTGTGTGTGCATTCATTCATACTTCTTTCCCGCAGTGTAGATTGAACGTTTAACATTTAAGCTCGTCTCCTTCCATGCTCCGACCTATGCATTCCTCAACAGAGCCTTTTTGCTGCTGCTGATATTTGCTGTTTTTACTGCAACATCTGCCACCTGATGATGACAATGATGACGATGACGACAATGACGACGACGACGACAATGGTGGTGGTGGTGGTGTTGCTGCTGTTGTTGACGATTTTGAGGGATGCGAAGACGACGGCGACAATGATGAAGACAATGATGATGATGATTATGACGATGATGATGATGATGATGACGATGATGACGACGACGATGACGATGATGATGATGACGACGATGACGATGATATATCAGCATCATCCACGGCGTCGTCGTCGTCGTCGTCGTCGTCATCGCCATCGTCGTCGTTTTCATGAAACCATAGACGTTGTCTTACCTTAATCTCCAGCATTAAATCTGAATTTCTTATGTGACATCTACCGGTTTTATCTGGATTTCTATCTGAAGACGGCTCCAACTTTGAATGGAAAGAATCTTTCTTTAGCTTACCTTACCTTTATCAGCATCAGTTATCTTCACATTACCTGTCTTTTTCAAACTGCAATCAAAGCTGTACGTAAAACTGCTTCCTTCGTGTTCCTAATATGTATGCAATCAGCTGCACATACATACACAAACGGACATGTAATTACGTCGAAACAATCCACCATTGGTATATGCCTATGGTACGTGTGTACTGGTTTGCATTTGAGTGTGTGTGTGTGTGTGTGTGTGT
>NC_068983.1:39512806-39514836 GCF_001194135.2 Octopus bimaculoides | reverse complement strand
TGTGTGTGCATCTGTGTGTGTGCATCTGTGTGTGTGCATCTGTGTGTGTGTGTGTGTCTGGTTTTATTACTCTATGTATGTAGCTATACTGAGATGCAGAAATTTTAAGCGCATACATATATATTGATACGTAAGGACGTACATGTAAACGTGCACGTATGCATGTGTAGATAGATAGATAGATAGATAGATAGATAGATAGATAGATAGATAGATAGATAGATAGATAGATAGATAGATAGATTTTATATATATATATATATATATATATATATATACAGGGTGGCCCAAAAGTAACCGGACCTTAGGTTTACAAATAACCCGATCCCAAGGTTACAAATGAATGGAACAGAAATTTTTATTATATAAGTTCACAGCAAGTGTTCAAAATGTAAACCTTTATTTGCAATGCAGTTACGACACTGTTCAATAGTTGAATCAGTTACTGTTCTGCATAACTCCGACGTAATATCTTGCCATGCATTTATGAGGCCCTGCTTCTGATCATTAAGAGTTTATGGACTTAGCGCTGAACAGCTGATTTTTTAGTACCTCCCAGAGAAAGAAGTCCGGAGGAATGAGGTTTGTGGATATTTCAGGCCATTCCATGGGTTAGCGACGGCCTATCCATCTGCCCGGAAAATGCCCATTAAGCCAGTTTGGAACAGGTAGACCAATATTAGCAGAAAGTACAAATCGGCGTAATCTTCATGTTGAGACACTATAGACTACAACTTTTCATTTAACATTTTTAGATATGATTAGCAATTAGCAATTATGAATATTCGATAAATTCAATAGAGTTCGGTTACTTCTGCGCCACCGTATATATATACAAAAGTGTCGAGTGGAGTGAAAGCATTATAGTAGAAGATACATGCCCAAGGTGCCACGCAATGGGACTGAACCCGGAACCATGTGGTTGGGTTGCAAGCTTCTTACAACGCAGCCACTCCTGCACCTAGCCACTCCTTGTGGAGTGACTCAAAGCCCGAGATCTTCGTGCGTTAGCTAGTGCGATAAGTGCCAGCGCACGAAACTCTCGGAACTTGAGTCACTCCGTTGATTCTGCTAGATATTAATAAAAATATACTCATACTAATATTTTGAGTTCTATTTTTACTGTCTGCACCAACATACCTATATACGTGATTGTTGGTGATTTTTTTCCTTCTTCGTCTTGGACTTTCCTGTTTCGTCCTGTTTCCGGAGATGAGCTATGCACGACACGTGAAACTTCTACTCTTTTCCTTGTCAGAACGTAGCGACGGGCGAAATACCGCTAAGTATTTTGTCCAGCTTGCTAACGATTCTGCCAGCTTGCCGCCTTGATACTAATAATGATAATCCTTTCTACTATAGGCACAATGCTTGAAGTTTATGTGGGCGAGAGAGCTAGTTGATTACATCATCCAGTATTTGACTGGTACTTATTTTATCGACCTCGGAAGTAGAAAAGGCAAAGTGGGCCACGGCAGAATCCGAACTCAGAACGAAATGCCGCTATGCATTTTGCCCAGCATGCTGACGGTTCTGCCAGCTCGGCACCTTCCGCAACAAATTATTAAAAATCTTATTACTATACAATTATTAAATATTTCGTTCTACGCGATATTGATTATAATCAACGCATATCTATGAAATAACTAGCAACATATGAATGTAATATTCAGTTCATTTCTAGTTTCGTGTAATATTTGAGTCATAAGATTTGATTAAGTCAAAGTCTAATCTGTTTTGTTCGATTGTTTATTTTTTATTTTTGTTTGAGAATCTATAAAAGAACGCAATATCTCTTAAACGGATTTCGGAAAGGTCAATGAAAACACAAATAAGAAAAGAGATTACTGATTTTGTTGGTGTATTTGATATTCTGTGTATGATATATGTGTGTATGTGTATGCGCATGCGTGTAATATATATATATATATATATATATATGTATGTATCCGTGTGTATACATGTATGTATATCTTTGTGTTTGTGTGTATGTATGTTTGTGTGCTTGTGTATGTGCGTGCGTGTGTGTG
>NC_068983.1:39508611-39512634 GCF_001194135.2 Octopus bimaculoides | reverse complement strand
TTTATCTGGTGATGGAGTATTGTATATTATAATGCAATCTTTTATATCGGCATTATATAAAATTCTATCGAAACAGCTGTCGTAAAATTTAAATGCCATTTGCATATGTATGCCGCAAATCATGCCGCAAATCATGCCGCAAATCATGATGGAGAATTTTATGCTTCAAATCATGATGGAAAATCTGAGGAAAGCCTCAGTGCGATAAAAGAAGTACTAACACAATTGGATCAACGTACTACTGTATTCCTGATGGGTGACTTCAACTTCCCCAACATCAGGTGGTCTGAGGGCAACATAACCCTGGGAATGACTCTCAAAGAGCGAAACTAAGCAGAACATCTACTTGTTCTTACGAAAATGCGATTCATGGAGCAGATCATACTCTCTCCAACCAGGCACAAACATATCCTGGACCTCTGTTTTATAAACAATGAGGAAATTAGTCACAACGTCAATATATCACCGACAATATTCTCAGACCATAACATGATAGAACTGACAATGTATGGCCCGGAATTAACTAAAGATGAACTCTGCATAGATGGCGCTCAAACCCTATCCAGCTTAAATTTCTATGAGGCTGAATGGAAGTCAGTTGAGAACGGATACTCCAGTTGGACTGGCCTAAAAGCCTCTCTATGCAAGGCATAGATATGAAACTCAATAAACTCATGTCAATAATGCGAGCCATATGCATTAAATATGTCCCAGAGAAGAGAGCCAATATACACAAAAGCATCATTCCTCGAGACAGGAGAATACTCATACGGCGGAGAATAAAGATTACGAATCGTTTAAATAAACACCTCAATGACAGAGTGAAATCCCACCTAACAGAAGAACTCTTCGGAATTGAAAATAAACTCAAGATCTACCACGAAAAAGAAAGAGAAGAAAGAGAAACCAGGGCAGCCGAAAATATAAAAAGAAATCCTAAAGCCTTCTACACGTTGGTAAAGGAGTTTGCCTCAGTACGCTATGAAATAGGGCCACTATTTGGTAAAAACGGTTCACTAACTGCAGACCCGGGGAAGATAAGTGAAGCACTAAATAAACAATTCTGAAGTGTTTTCTCTCCTCCACTGGAAAATATGTAAATAAACAAGCCTGAGGAACTTTTCAATGTAACGAATTCCGAAAAGAGGCAGCCATCGATTACATCAACATATCAGAAGAGGATGTGATATCAGCCACTGATGAGACGAAATCAAACTAAGCAACGGGCCCAGATGGACTCTCAGCTGTTCTCTTAAACGCATGTAAGAAAGGTTCTTACAAAGCCACTACAGATACTCTTCCAGAGTTTCTTTGCATGTGGTAACCTTCCCAACATGCTAAAAGAGGGTATAATATGCCCTGTCCATAAAGGAGGGAGCAGAGCAGATCATCTCTCTGACCTCACAAGTTAGCAAGACAATGGAACGCATTGTCAAAAAGAGGCTGATCACGTTCCTAGAAGTAAAAAACCTTCTCACAAACACGCAACAAGGCTTCCGTACAGGGAGGAGCTGCCTCATACAGTTGCTGTAGCACTTTGACTGGGTACTGAAGCAACAGCTAAACCAGTCAGCTGTAGACGTAATAAACCTCGACTTTGCCAAGGCATTCGACAAGGTTGATCATGGCATAGTATGTCACAAGCTGCAAAACCTTGGTATTACTGGGAAACTGGGAGAGTGGCTGCATGATTTTCTGAAGGGCAGGAATCAGACAGTTGTAGCTAATGGTGCTCACTCTGAAGAGACACCAATTCTCAGCGGAGTCCCACAGGGAACTGTACTGAGACCACTACTATTTGTCGTGGCCCTCTCACACATGCCCTCCGCGGTACAGTCAGTCAATCTAACCAGTTATGCTGACGACACAAAAGTATCGCAGTATCTTCATTTTAAGAAGTCCAAGGAACCATACAGCGGAACTGAACTAGAAACCACATGGTTGCAGGGTGAACTGAGCTTTCTTCACCACGCCACATGTTAACAATTCCTATTTCACAAAGCGTAAAATGTCTTTTCCGTCTTTCTGATGATGCATATACCGCTTACGTTCTACTTAATATGAATTTTCGAAAAATTGCTGAAAGACAATAAAAGCTCCTTTTGATAGACGTCTAATCTGAATTTGACAAAAGCAAGAAAAAAAACACAAAAAAAAGACACAAAATCGACAGACATTAAGTCCTACATTTGACTGGAATCGATCCCATTTTTATGATTATTGAACATCGTTAATAACTACGATTGTCTGCTTTATTAACGCCTGGCTAAATTTAGTCTCAAGATAATTTGTTTAGGTTCTGTGCTTTCATTTGTACTTGTCCTTTGATTCCTTAGAGTGGAGCGATATTTATTCACTGAGGCGAATTAGTATACTCACTATGCCACAGTACACGTGTGTGCGTATGTATGTATGTATATATGTATGTATGTATGCATGTATGTATGTATGTATGTATGTATGTATGTATATATATATATATATATATATATATATATATATATATATATATATATATATATATATAGTGTGATAGATTAATGGATGGATGGATAGACAGATAGATAAGTATATACGTGTAGATGTGTTTTCACAAACACACATATACATATATATGCATATATGCATACATATACATATATAAAGATACATATATGCATATATATATACGTTTCTTAGATCAACTAGTCACATACACACACACACACACACACACACATATATATATATGCACATGTACAGGTGACAAATATATCCATATAAGTATATACTATGTGTGCGTATTTACACACACACTTACATTTATATATACACACACACATATCACACACACACACACACACACACACACACACCACACGTACACACTGATGCACAAGATATATACCTGTATGAGTACAAATGTGTGTGCCAGTAGATAGAGAGAGAGAGAGACAGACAGAGAGAGGGGTGGATTTACTACGGTGTACTTCAGAATGCAGACATACATATCTATTATGTATATTCAATCCGCAAACACAGATGCACTCAGTGACATCTGCACAAACAATGATCGGCGCACATAAGTACACTTGTATGTGTGTGTATATGTATGCGTGGGTATCTGTGTGTGTGTTTGAAAAAATAGAAATAGAAGGAATGATAAATGGAAGCTATATATATATATATATATATATATATACATATGTTTGTGTGTAAGAATGTAAATATATATGTGTGTCTGTGTAAGTGTATGTACTTATATAAATACTTCTCTCTCTACGTAATATATATATATATGTGTGTGTGTGTGTGGAGAGATGGAAAAGTATAACTATATATATTCATATATATATATATATATATATATATATATCTACTTGCATACATGCGTACACACACCAACATTCACAGGCATACACACACACACGCACACACACACACGTACACGCGCAAACATTCACACAAACATACACACACACACACTCTAAGTTATTATAGTCCTTTCCAGTCAGGTAATTGTGCAAGTCACCTAGGTTTCATCACAACTCACATCACATCTCTCTTTGTTTCACAATTTTTCAACTTCTTAATTCACTTCACTAACATCTCTTTTACACCTTCGCCATATGGAATTTTCTCTACCATTAAACACGTATTTATTGGAATTTCTGCTTTTTTTTTCCCCCCTTTTCTTCCCCAAAGCCGCCTTCTTCATGCTTTTTCTTCCACGAATCTCTTGCTTTCTTTGTCTCCCTTTCTCTGTCTCTCCATTTCTCTCTCACTCTCTCTCTTTGTCTAACTCTCTCCCTCTCATTCTATCTACCTGTTTCACTGCATGTTTGTATGTATATATGTGTGTGCGTGTGTGTGCATTAGAGGAATGCTATAACGGAACCCTAATCCGGATCCCTACATCCAGTCTTAGCTGTGTCCTTGGAACCTAATGGTCGACCAACTATAGCACTTACCCAATGTACCTATTCGTTTAGATCACAAGTGAACTAAGCCCCTCATATTCTATATATATATATATATATATAT
>NC_068983.1:39506480-39508286 GCF_001194135.2 Octopus bimaculoides | reverse complement strand
TATATATATATATATATATATATATATATGCGCGTGTCTGCGTGTATGTATGCATGTTTATCATGTATGATATTTTCATTTCTTGATTTCTTCTCAATGGAAAAAGAGTCGGTTTCTATCATAGATTCAAGTGTCCTGCAGTAGAATTTTTAACAAACCAGTTGTGCATGTATGTACGTATATGTTTGTATGTGCAAGTATTTTGTGTATGTATGTTTGTGCTCATGTGAGTTTGTATATATGTGTGATTGTATGTATATTATTATGTATGTGTGTACGTGCGTATATATAATCTCATTGGAAAAGGTAAAGAAAAGATGTAAAAAGCTAATAGGCTACAGTGAAGTTGATGCATCGTACATATCCGATCACGAAACAGATCTTTACTTGTATCGAATATAAATGAGCGTACCATAAAACACCGTTCAACTCATCATTTCAATCAGTAGACTTCACCCAATTTTATATTAACAGAAATTGTTCAAATGTCTTCACTTTCTAAACTGATATTTCAAGTCTTTAAGTTTCTAGCTCATTGCATGAGGTTAATTAATATAACCTTTTCAGTGTTGCAGAAGTTGCAACATTCTTGTCCGTTAATATAGGTTTCGCGAAGATTCATGTTTTCTACTTGTATTCGTATGTTGTTGATAGCCTTGTCTTTCTACTTCCATATATAACTAAAGGTAACTGTGGAATTTTTCTTTCCTAAATTTGAGAAGGATGAATTGTGATTAAGATAGCGTTTCTTAAATTCACCTTCTGGCGTATCAAAGCAGCGTTTAGTTATGAAATTGAATTTGAAACTTAAAGTCGCAGTGTTTCTCATCAGATCACCGAATTTTCCTGAAATTGTTACAATTCCCTATTTCATCAATTACAGATAATGTCATCTGCTATGTTGTCTACTATTCTATCATCACTAAAGGCTTGTGAAGAAATATTCTACATTTTAAGAAGTCAGTAGCGACTAACTTTAAAACTACTTCTGTTAAATAATTTCTATATCCATCGTATATAGGGAAATATTTATCGATAATAACTAAAAAATATTTGGTTACACTAGAATAAAAGTTTAGTAAAACGATAAGGAAATGGGATATATTTTTCTTTAACCAAGTGATATACTACAGTATGGTTTATATTCATTTATTCACAAGATTTTTTTATAGGCATGAATTACTTTAAGAGAAGATAAAATACAGCATTCGTTATATCACTGCATGTAGAATTATAGCTGTATAATCTCTATTTACGACTGACGTAGACACGGCGTTATACTTAATCTTACACACTGTACATACTTTTATTTTGTTATTTTCATGTTTACTCATTATCCTTTCATTTTCATTATTATCGTTTTCTTATTGTCTTTTATAATTCCGTAATCTATTCCGTAATCTATTCTGTTGTATGCTTCTGTCAGTCTCTCATTTCTTCATTCTTTTCTTGAAAATTTCTTTTTAAATATCGTTGGGTATTTTTGTCAAATGTAATTCTTAATATATTTGTGAATCTTTTCGAAATGGTTCGCGTGATATATTATATAAAGGAATTGTTATATAAATTGATCTATTATACCACATTGATCTGTGGTATAAACTGACCTATTATTATATAAAGGAGCAATGCTGTCCATTATTTTCGCGGTTGTCTAAGATTCAGAACTACGAAGACAAACGCTGTAACTTTCGAAGTATCAGATTCAGATAAAAACTATTAACCCTGCCTTTTGAATTGAGCACGTTTTACACAAGTTTTCAACAACTGTTCATATATATATATATATATATATATATATATATA
>NC_068983.1:39504418-39506080 GCF_001194135.2 Octopus bimaculoides | reverse complement strand
AATAATAATAATAATAATAATAATAATAATAATAATAATAATAATAATGACGAAGTAGCATTAGCATTACCTTTAATTCCATTTATATATAAATACAGCCCCAAGTAGACCGATATATTGAGTGTGAATTAATATATATATATATATATATATATATATATATATAAATGCAGAGAATGAACGAGGGAGCAAAAAACGGAAAGATGACGTTATATATATATATATATACTAAAAATAATTAACACACACATACACATACAAGCTTGCATACACGCATGCGCGCACGCACACAAACACAGAAATATATGCATGAAAATATATATATTATTACTATTATAGATACCTGGGACAAACGGCTCGCAAAACTCAGGGGATTTCTATTCGAACAAAAATATCCATCACTACAAAATGTTATACAATGCGCAAAACAAATACTTATAGAAAAGGAAAGAGAGCTCAAGACTAGAATATCATAATTTCTTAAGTGACAAAAAATCCTCGTCATCGAAAAAAATTTTTAACAGCATCAAATCTAACATTCCTATCATCAAAGTAACGAACGAAAAGTTTTAATTACTGAACATAATTAATGTTCAAATTAAAATGCAGCCAAATATCTAGAAGCAATTAAAATATTCATGATACCGAAATGCATGGCATGGTGTATACCAGTTCTTAAATACAGTCAATATATCAACACAAAAAACAAACTCAGAATATTTCCAAATGCAAATAAGAACTGTAAACGCAGAAATCTGATCTCCTGCATCAAATGCGTGAATTGTGAAGAAATATATATTGGTCAGACAGGAAACTTAATATCAGAATGCATCGTGTACACCAGCAACACATTCGGGACCAAAATATATGTCAGATCCCATTAAGCAATCATTTAGAAATATACGCAATGAAAATGATTTTAATATTCCCATTTTACAAACATCATGATTCAAGTAAAGTTAGAGGGAAGAGTAAGAGAAAATAATTTTATTAAGAAAGGTAATCATGTTCTCTCTCATACTTCAAGTTTACACCGATATCTTTCCCGTGTTTATTTTATTTGTAAAACATCGGCATTGACCTATTTACTCAAACCTGTATAAGAAGATATAGTAGTAATTTAAAATTTGATAAACCCGATGAAAAACATTTCTGCGCAACTATTGAAGAATCATAGTTTCAATCTACTTTCACTATATACTTTTCAGCTATTTTCTATAAAATCTCTATAACGTTCAATATTTAACCACATGGTTGTGCAGGTTGATTTCACAAGAAGCATGTGACTAAGATTGCGTAATGGACGATAGAGAAAGGGATGTGTATATAGGAACGCATAACATGAAATAGGTAGGTGTGTTTGATAGTGCAGTGATGAATTACTGGGACTTCCTTATCCCTTGCGAGGATGTAAGACGAAAGGTGAATAGAAATTCAGCTCATAGTGTAATAATATAGCTTTAGTGGTACGTTTACTCCGGGATGTGTCTATTACTCTCATACATACATACTTATACATAGAAACACACATACATACACATACATGTATATATATAGAGAGAGAAAAAGAATGGGAGAGAGAACAGCATATGCCATCAAAGTGACACTAGGATGTATGTATGTATATATACATTTAGTATATATATATATATATATATATAT
>NC_068983.1:39500332-39503026 GCF_001194135.2 Octopus bimaculoides | reverse complement strand
GTGTGTGTGTGTGTGTGTGGGTGTATATTTATAAGAAGCTAATATTTACTGTAACTTGTTGTATTTGTCATGTTTTTGTTTTTATTTTATTCGGTTCACAAATGAAACGGGAAGAAATCTCTGTTCCATTTCTAACATTTTTCGTAACCATCATTATTATTATTGTTGTTGTTGTTGCTGTTGTCGTTGTTTTTGTTGTTGTTATTGTTACTGTTGTTGTTGTTGTCGTTTATCTGTGTTTTTATTATTAAAGAGCTCTATGCGTCATCCGTCTATTTAATACTCACAAAACGAAGAGCTATTTCTTTTCCCTTTTTGTATTCCTCTTCTCCTTTTTTCTCCTTCTTTCTTCTTTCTTTTCCTTGTCCTTCTTGTTTTTTCTTCTCCTTCTTCTTCTTACTTTCGTTTCATTCTTCATCTGCTTCTTCTTCATTCCTTCTTCTCCTTTGATTCCTTTTCTTCTTCTTCAGCTTCTATTTCCTTCTTCCTTTTTGCTTATTCTCTTCCTTCTCCCTCCTCTATCTATTCTTCTCCTCGTTCATCTTCTTTCTCCCCTTCTTCTTTTACTTCTTCTTCTTTATCTTCTTCTTCCTCATCGTCTTCATCATCATGTTCGTGCCCTTTTCCTCCTCCTACTTCTATTACTGTCTCTTCTCCGCCTTCGTCATCTTCCTCCCCTCTCCTCCTCTCCTCCTCCTCCCCTTCCTCTTTCTTCTCCACCTCCTCCTTCCTCTCCTCTTCCTACCCCTCCTTTTGGTCCATCATCTCTTCCAGAGAAGGTTACTAAACCTGGCTAACCTGAGATTAGACAGAAAATGCATTTATCACAAACAAATTGACAAAATGCAACACATGTGTGCATACATGTACCTAAGACTACACTCTAAAACAATCTAACTTGTTTGTTTTTTCTTTCACTGTATATTTATTTTTATTTTTTAAGCTCGCACTTTATTCTGTTTTTGTTATTGTTTTGTTCTTTTCTCCAACTTCATTATATTTCAGTGTGTGCGTGTGTATGTTTTGCTTCTTGTTGTTGTTGCTTCTGCTTGTTTGTTTGTTTGTTCGTTTGTTTTTTTCAGCACCTCCGCTCTTTGATAAGAGCAGCCCTCAGCTTATAAAGATCCAAGTCTCATCGAAGAAAACAAAAAAAAAACAAAGGAACGAAATTAAAGCGATGACATTTTCTTTTGTTTTTTTTAAAATTCATATATAGATATACATACATATACATACACACACAGCCACATATGCGCACAGACATATACGCCCACACACCTATATATATATATATATATATATATATATATATATATATATATATATATATATATATACATATGCATATACGTATGTATATTTACGCTGTGTGTGTGCTTGTGTATATGCATATATACGTTGCTTAAAGTTCTTTAATTTATTAATTTGTTTATATTTATTCGTTCATAATTATATATATATTATATATATGTATGTGTGTGTGTTGGTGTGTGTTTGTGTATGTGTGTATGTGTGTCTTTCATTGTTTGTGTACTTGTTTACTAAAACTCTCTTTGTTGATCTGTCGTAGTTAATTTGTCTATTTGTGACATCTGGAGGAGATTTCCTATCAAGTCAACTGTTCCCTATCTTTTTATTTCTCGTCTGTATATCTGAGCATGCGCCTGTGTATACGCATGTGTGTTCCTCAGTATGATGTGTGTGTTTTGTTGTGTTGCTGTTTTGTTTTTGCTTGTGTGTGTGTGTGTTTTTTGTTTTGTATTTTTGGGGGTTGTTTTTGTATTTTATTTCCATAGTCTTGATGTTTAGATACAGTGCTAATACAGGCCTGAAACCATCTATTCACTGAACGAAAGATAACCCGCTTGACTAGCAAAACATCCAAGATAATGTGGATTTGTAAACGAAATTCGAAATAGCTTCTCTTTTATCTTAACTGCACCCTCTTCTTCTTCTCTCTACTAATCTCTTTTTCTCTCTCTCTCTCTCTCCCTCCCTCCCTCTCTCTCTCTCTCTCTCTCACTATCTATGTCGTGCACACACAAATCAAGCTCAGGCACACTTACATACACGTGAAGTATTGAAAAAGAGACAGAGAGGGAGAGAAGGAAATGCGTAAGACAATGTTAAATTAACGAGAGCAGATATGAGAGAAAGAGGGGGGAAAAGAGATAGGATAAGAAAGAGAGAGAAAGAGAGTGAGACGGAGATAAAGTGAGAAAGACAGAGTAAAGACAAAGATAGAAAGGGAGATGCTTGCAGAGCGAAAGAGAAATTTGACAGATAGACAGCTAGAAACGAAAGATATAAAAAGAGGAAGAAAACAAGGATAGCATAAGAAAAAGATGAAAAAGATAAAGGTTCACGCACACACACACACCGTCACACATACACACACACACACGCATACACACAGGTGTACACATACGCGCACAAACATGCGTACACACGCGCGAAAACACAATTGCACAGGAGGAGAAGATAGCTGGGGTATCATGGAAAGAACAGTTAATAAACTCAGAAAGGTGTCCCGGAAGAAAGGGACAGAATATGAAGAGGTAGGGTAATTAATGTGTGTGCTTGGGCGTGCGTGTGTCGAAAAAATACACACGGAAATACAAGATTTAGAAGTGAGAATATACAAACATGCATACGTATATAAGCATATACAAACATACATGAATATATATGAGA
>NC_068983.1:39496371-39500164 GCF_001194135.2 Octopus bimaculoides | reverse complement strand
TATATATAAATATGTATGTATGTATGTATGTATGTATGTATACAAACATAGATACATTCATTCATATGTATGTATATATATATGTGTGTGTGTGTGTGTGTGTGTGTACAAATATATATAAATATACAATATATATATATGTATATGTATACAAACATATATATATATGTATATGTCTGTCTGCATGTATGTATGTATGTATGTATGCATGTATGTATATATGTGTGTGCGTGCGTGCACGCATGCGCACAATGACACGTGTGTGTGTCTGATATAATGTAACATTGGAAGACCAAAGCTATTAGGTGCAAGAGAGAACGAGATGGATGTAGTAGGTGGGAAGATACGGAAAGTAAAAGTAAGGGTGTGGTAGAAAATTGTGAGAAGAAAATACTCTATAGGTCGCTATCACAGGAATAAATTTGAGATAAGGAAATAGAACGAGGCGGAGTGCATGAGAGAGAGAGAGAGAGAGAGAGAGAGAGAGAGAAGTGGGTGACAAAGAGAGAGACAGGAGTGAGTAAAATATAGTGTGTGAGAAGTAAATGAGAAAGGGAGATAAGCAGAAATAGTCAACTGAACAATAAAGGTGGAGAAAGTGAAGCTGTCAGGATAAGAGGGAAGATGAAAGGCAGAGAGAAGAAGGAGAGGGAGACGGAAATACGAAGAGTGGCGGGGGGGATAGAAAGAGAATTGCATTAGAAAAGAATTAGGAAAAGAGAGTAGATTGCTGTAAATGATTCAGTTTGCTTCAGGTGTATTCCTCGGGCCTGTGGGTTCAATATACGTCAAATGTAGCTGGACTGAAAGGCAATGTTTAAAAATGTGATGATTTTTAGTTGTATATGAGATGTTGTTGATTCAAACATTGATATTTGACATTTAAATATTGATCATTGATATTGAAACATTGTAATGTAAATTAGATATTTATAACTTAATGAAAGAATTTAGAGATTAATTAATGTGTGTAGCTGTTGTCTTGCCTCAGACACGTTTGATGATGTAGTCCTAGGTAGCTGATAAAAGATGGGATGGTCACGACTGGAAGACCTTTGATCCTATATCTACTTGATCGAGTTGACCTGTTGCTAAACAATAATAACTTACGGAGTTGTTATAAAGCACTTCTAACGAAGCCACCGCACTCCACAAAAACAAATGTACAGTGGGTTACAGGATTATGGAACTTGTTTTGTCTCAACAAAATTCGTAGATTAGTAAGTGAGAGGATTAGTTTCAACCGAGGATTAATAAAAGAATTTGTAAATCTAGATCCCCCTCATTAAAATATCTGTTGTGATAGTGAAAGAATTAAAACGAAGGTTAATGAGGGAGCCTCTATATCGGTGTTTATTCCCAACCATTTGTAAATCCAGCAGAATTGTTCCTATTAAGACATCTGTTGTGTCACTAAAAGGCAGGTGAAGTGTAATTTGGATTCCTAGCAATACATAATATAAATTTTAGGGCCCACAGGTGAAAACATTGTTCTAAAGAGCAACTAACAACAGATATAACACACAAAAATCCTTTCAATCACACCCTGACTTATTCGAAAAGAATACAGTGATTTATGTGGACTTGGGGAAACTGCACCTAAGAAGTATATGCGATGTTCACGAATAGAACGTCCATGTTCATAGGTCTGATTATTCGATATATAAATATAATCCTACGTTTTTCTTGTATATTTCTCCTGAGAAAGGGCTTGCCTCTGAAACTTCAGGATTTTTCCTTTCTCTGATGCGTTAAGCTAATGCAATATTTGTCAAAAACTCGACCCTCCTATGTTGTCTTTCATTTTCTGTGCTTCGCTGATATCATATATGTATATATAAAGGAGAAACAGAAGAAGAAGAAGAAGAAGAAGAAGAAAGACAAAACAAACACACACACACACACACACACACACACACACACAAGCAATAACAAAACAACAACACAACAAAACATCCAACACACACACACATTATACTGAGGAACACACATGCGTATACACAAACGCATGCTCAGATATACAGACACGAGAAATAAAAAGATAAGGAACAGTTGACTTGATAGGAAATCTCCTCCAGATGTCACAAATAGACGATTTTCCCCTCTCTACGTGTGTTTTCTCTCTTCACTCTTTTCTCTAGAAGAGCGTAGGCACGAAACGTCGAAGACATCTCCATTCCTCCTGAACGCCAAACTAATACACAATGTTTGTCGTTCCCTCACCAGTCTCTGTCTTTTAATTTTTTTGTCTATTTTGCACTATTTTGAAAAATACACACACACATACATACACACACGCACACACACATATATCTATATATATACGTATATAGACATATAGACATATATAAGTCTATATAGACACACACACATATATTGTATGTATGTATATATGATATATATATATGTGTGTGTATGTATATATATATATGTGTGTGTGTGTGTGTTTATATATATACATATATACATATATATATATATATACATACTCACACACGCACGCGTATGGGTGCTTGTTTATGCTTTTGTTTATTGGTGTCTGCTGGCATAAAGAATTCACTATGTACCTCAGAGTCAAAGGAATTTACAGAATTTTATTGCTAAGTACTTAAAATGTAAAAACTAAACTGAAATAGAATAAAATGAGCGAAGTAAATCAGATGTGAATTGATTATAGTTTAAAAGCCTAAAAGTAAAAATTCCTGAATAGGGTCACTCAAGAAATATGAAAACAAACAAAACAAGAATAAAGTGCATTTCTATGTATTAACCAAACTGAATGCATAAATGCATTAGCACACACACACACACACATACATGCACGCACACATACACACTTATACACACACACACACTTATATAAACATAGACATAGATATACACATATATATACACATATATATATTCACATTTATATATACGTACTAATACATTCATACATATACAGATAAATATATACCTATATGAACATACAGCGTATATATGTCTGTGTGTGTGTGTGTATGTGTGGCGTAGTGGTTAGGGTGTGAAATACATGATCGTAAGATTGCGGTTTCCATTTCTGGACTGGGCGATGCGTTGTGTTGCCGGGCAAAATATTACATTCCGCATCACCCCAGTCTATTGAGGTGGTAAAATTTGCTCCAGATTGGCGTTCCATCCAAGGAATGGAATAGATACGCCTTACAATCCTGGAATTGAGTTAAATATATTTACTCATTTCCTTGTTTCAGTCATTTGACTGCGGCCATGCTGGTGCACCGCCTTTAGTCGAGCAAATCGACCCCAGGACTTATTCTTTGTAAGCCTAATACTTATTCTATCGGTCACTTTTGCCGAACTGCTAAGTTACGGCGACGTAAACACACTAACATCGGTTGTCAAGCGATGTAGGGGGGACAAACACAGACACACAAACATATACACACACTGGAAGTCAATTCGCAGAGAGATTCGAAATCAAAACTGGCTTGACAGCCTTTCTATACAAGACAATGACCTCAAACTAAGTCATTTTATGTCAACCATACAAGACATATGCACCAAATACGTGCCATATAGAAAGACCAGCAAACATGCCAATAGAATTCCTAGAGACAGGAAAATCCTTATGAGACACAGAACAAAGGTCTCAAACCAGTTAAATAGAGAACTGGAGGATAGGAAAAGGGCTAAATTAAAACTAACACTGTTAGAAATAGAAAACAAAATTAGACTCTCCCATGAAAAGGAGAGAGCAGAGAAGGAGAAGAGAGCAGTAGAAAGCATAAAAACAAACCCCAAGGCTTTCTAT
>NC_068983.1:39492717-39494055 GCF_001194135.2 Octopus bimaculoides | reverse complement strand
TATATATATATATTCTATTTGTTTCAGTCATTTGACTGCGGTCATGCTGGAGTACCGCCTTTGGTCGAACAAATCGTCCCCAGGACTTATTCTTTGTAAACCTAGCATTTATTCTATCGGGGTTTTTTTTGCCCAACCGCTAAGTGACGGGGACGTAAACACACCAAGACCGGTTGTCAAGCGATGGCGACAAACACAGATAAACAAATGCATACATGCACACATAATACATACATACATACATACATACATACATAGACACGAAATGCACACATATTCACATACATATAATGTATATGTATATATATACATAAATATCAGTATTTGTGCGCATATAAATATAAATATCAGTGAGTACATATATCTACAACGTGTACTACAAATTTGTCACACACACACGCACATTCAAATCTCGATATATATATGTGTGTGTGTGTGTGTGTGTGTGTGTGTGTGTGTGTGTGTGTGTGTGTGTGTGTGTGTGTGTGTGTACGTGTGTGCGTGTGTGTGTGTGTGTGTGCGTGAAAACTATGTTCTGCTCCAAGTTAAATGCAAACATATGAAAGCGGTGATACCATATAATAGATTCACATGTAGTTAAATCTGGTGAACTAAATTATACAAGTATAAGTTACATAACAGCTTACGTCAGTTCGTCTTGTCATCTGCTTGTGTAGTCGCAATATATATCTACGCAGAACTTTTTTGAACTCATATAAACACGTATAGGTACTAAAGTGGAGAAATATATTATGTTAGAATGCTGCATTATAGCGGATTTCCTTATAAGTAAATAATGATATTTCCTTTATGCTAGTATATGTTTTATTAAATAATATCAAATGCTTTGTTATAGTTAAATACATAATTATAGTATAATAATCATATTATTTAATTGTACTTAATTATTTCAATGGAAAATCTTAGCTATATACTAATACATTTACTTAAAAAGATTTGAGTTAATTGAGTTTCGTCTTATAATTATCATCGACGTGAGGATGATAAAAATTAAAGCTGTGGGTGTATACCTACATGCATATCTATATACGTATATGTTATATATATATATATATATATATATATATATATATATGTGTGTGTGTGTGTGTGTATATATATATATAGAGAGAGAGAGATACCCGGCGTTGCTCGGGATTAAAATGGAATAGTTTTTCTTTTATTGTTTTACTTGTTTCAGTCATGCGACTGCGGCCGTGCTGGATTACCACCTTTAATCGAACAAATTCATCCCTAGTATTTATTATTTGTAAGCTTAGTACTTATTCTATTAGTGTCTTTTGCCGAAATGCTAAGTTACGGGGACGTAAATACAGA
>NC_068983.1:39489844-39492125 GCF_001194135.2 Octopus bimaculoides | reverse complement strand
TATATATATATATATATGTTATTGTAGAGGTGTAATGGCCCAGTCATAGGATCGCGGTTTCGATTCCCAGACTGGACGTTGTGAGTGTTTATTGAGCGAAAACACCTAAAGCACCACGGATAGAAATGGAACTATTGAAAGTGAAACCATATAAAAGCGAAACCATTATATCACTTTACAATAGAGATGTGATTGGTTCACTTTTGAAACGTAATACGGAAACAGTCTAAGACATTGCTCCGGGCTCGCATTAGGCAAGACGTTAAAAAAGTTTAGCCCAAAACTCTTCATGGACCCTAAATAATGCTTGAATTAAATCGATTGAGTAGTTCTCGAATTTTAGTGCACACATACACACAGACAGACAGACACATATTCTCAGTTATATATATATATACACATACATGCACGTGCACGCACACACATACCTAGACAAAGGTGAGGACATGTATAGATAGATATTGATATATACATATATACTGGGTTTGCAAGAATGTAATTTCGGTTTTTAAGTGTGAAATAAAAGTCACTTTTTTTTTTTATGCAAAGAATGAATTTTAATCCATTTATACATTTCCCATTTTGTTCGATGATCTTTTGCCGTCTTTCTCGCAAATTCATAATTCCGCGCTCATAGAACTTCTGGTCCTTATCAGCCAAAAACTGAAGCAAGTGCAATTTCAGGTCATCATCATTATTGAAAGTTTTACCATTCACAGAGTTTTGCAAACTTCGAAATAAATAGTAAACTGATGGTGCAAGATCAGGGCTATATGGTACATGTGACATCACTGCCCAACCAAACTCCAATAATTTTTCACGAGTTAGCAAAGACATGTGTGAGCTAGTGTTGTCGATTTAATCGTCTAACTTCCTCCCCCCCAAAGCTGTCAGGCTTTGTGTCAATATTAGAAACAATTATTATCATTATTATTAAGTGAGAGAGCAGTGCACGCCATCAAAGTGACACTGGGGTAAAATATACAAAGCGCAATATACCCATCATGACTGATAAGGGTACACCAGGCACATGCATCACAACCATATGTGCGCGACATGGTGATCTCATATCAAGATAAACAGCGCATGACCTCGCAGGTGAGGCCCAGTTAGAATTTTTTTCAGGTGGAGTAGCCCATCCCGCTCGAAAGGTCCCTGAATAAGGTTTGTTTAAGGATGTTGAGCAAAACACCCATGTTTCGAAAGGTGAATTATTCAAACCCCCAAAGAATTCCTCTCAACACATGGCTATGATGCTCCCCCACTACTTCTGCTCGTGATCAGAGATGCACATATCGTCAGCCACTAAGAGACATGCTCTACTAGTTTAGGTCAAACAACTGACAAGCAAATCTGTGGTGTTGAGCAGAATATTTGCTGTAGCCCATCTTTTATACCAAGACAAAACAACGTACATGATAACACTTCCAATCAATTAAGATCAGAAGCCATGAGAGCCCCTATCATTATTATTATTATTATTATTATTATTATTATTATTATTATTATTATTATTATTATTATTAGTTGTCCTTAAAACGATGAGCCCCTTAGCACGTCGGATAAAAGTATTAGGGGTATTACATCCGTCTTTACGTTCTGAGTTCAAATTTCATTGAGGTCGACCTTTGCTTTTCGTCTTTCTCTTTTTCGGGATCGATAAAATAAATACGAGTTGAGAGGATCGATGTAACAGAGGGAATCGATGTAACCGACTTCTACCCTTCCGTGGGATTGCTGGCCTTGTACCTAACTATTAAACCATTATTTGTCGTTGTCATCGTGGTCGTCGATGTCATCATTACCATCATCATCATCATGATCATCATTATCATCATTATCATCATCATCATCATCACCATCACCATCACCATCACCATCACCATCATCATCATCATCATCATCATCATCATCATCATCATCATCATCGCGCTGTTTATCGCCCTCGTTGGTCATCGCCTTCATCATCAACGCTGTCATCATTGTTGCCATCGTCGTCGTCATCAACCTTACCATTATCATCATCATATCATCGTCGTCACCATCATCGCCTCCGTCGTCAGCGGCATCATTCACGGTAGCAGCGTGTTCTCAATTCCTATTGTTTATCACGATAGGGAAACTGTTTCTTTCACTATAAACGTTATCTCACTTCAATTAATGCAAATACGCCATTTGCATGTGGGTTAAAATGTGTTTAAAAGAAAAGCCACATACCAATTCTCACACACATACACACATACACACACAGATATGTATGTATGTATATATATATATGTAT
>NC_068983.1:39477516-39489086 GCF_001194135.2 Octopus bimaculoides | reverse complement strand
TATATATATATATATATATATATATATATATATATGTGTGTGTGTGTGTGTGTATGTGTGTCTGTGGATACATATTCATATATATATATATATATATATATATATATACACGCACATATGTGTATGTATGTATATATATATATGTATGCGTGTGTGTGCGTATAGATACATACATACATATATATATATATGTATATATACACACACATACATATGTTTGCATGCATGCATACATAACAGTATACATTTATATTATGCATGTGTATGGATGTTCGCATGTGTGGGTGAGCAAGTGTTTATAAGAATGTATATATTTATATATACATACACGTGTATGCTTGTAAGTGAAGAAATAACAGAATCGAAATGGCGACAACCTGAATTTTACAAAACTTAAATCCAATCTACTTCTCAACAACTTCACTTCTTCATTCGAAACTATTCGTTTTAAAAAGAAAAGATAAATAAACACGAGAATCTAACCATCTGAGTGTTGTGCTGACTTCCATTTAATGTCAATTATTTAAGCACATAAATTTGAATAACATTTTTGTGTCTTGTTGAGAAGAGAATTCCTATCCACGACATTGGACCTTAATTCTGCTCCCAATAGATGAACTTATTAGATAATACTGGTTTTAAACTTTGGCACAAGGCCAGCAACTTCGGGGGCGGATTAAGTCAAGTACATCGAGCCCAGTCCTTGACTGATAATTATTTTATCGATCCCGATAGAATGAAAGCGGCATTTCTTCTGACTATACGTTCCGCTTTCAAATTCCGTCGGGGTCAACATTGCCTTTCATCTTTTCGGGGTCGATAAAATAAGTACCAGTTGGACACTGAGGTCGAAGTAATTAATTTATCACCTACCCCGAAATTACTGGCCTTGTGCCAAAATTTGAAACTAATATTATGAACATAGGTAGTATATCTTTTATCCCTTACTTCTAGCAGTTATTAGACTGCGGCCATGCTGAGGCACCACTTTGAAGAATTTTTACTCGAACAAATTCTTTTCTATTCTAGGCACAAGACCCGACATTTTGGGGGAGGGGGCAGTCGATTAGATTGACCCCAGTACCCAACTGGTACTTAATTTATTGACCCCGAAAGGATAAAAGGTAAAGTCGACCTCGGCGGAATTTGAACTCAGAAAGTAGTGACGTGTGAAATACCGCTAAGCATTTCGCCTTGCGTGCTACCGTTTCTGTCAGCTCGCTGCCTTTTCGAACAAATCGACCCCAGTGCTTATTTTCTTATAGTCTGGTACATATTGTGTCATTCTCTTTTAGCGAACTGATAAGTTTCGGAGACATAAACACACCAACACCGGTTGTCAAGCGTTGGGAGGACACATACACAGACACAAAAACACACACATGCACACACACAAACACATACGCACATGTACATATATGTTTATACGATGGGCTTCTTTCAGTTTCCATCTACCAAATCCACTTATAAGGTTTTGGTTGGCCCGAGGCTATAATAAAAGACACTTAACGAATGTTCCACGCATTTTGACTGATCCCGGAATTATGTAGTTGGGAAATTATGCCTGCACGTACGTGTAAAATATTACTAGTTCATGTCGGTCGCTCTTAAATCAAAATACGTTGGTCTGAGAAAAAGGACCGGAAATAGTGTGGGGCAGGGGACGATAGATGGAAAGATGAGTGGATCGAAGATGCCTAAGTGAAAGAGATAAATGACCAACCAACTCCAAGAAACTGCTTATTATTGGTGTAATAAGACGCTATCTTTTCTCATGGCTAAAGCTCTCAGTATGAGAAACACTGTCGAAAGATTCCTGATAGTTAATTCATGCTATGCTCAGACCCTTCCTTATCCATTCACAATCTCCAGAACTCGCTTCGTTTACCAATTATTCACGTTTACAAGTTTATAGTCAACTTACATTTTGCAACCTCTCTCTGCCCTTCTAGAAATGAGGATTTTCGTTGTTGTTGTTTTTTCAGATGTTTGCTTATCTTCGATATTATTGCAGTTAATTGTTTATAAGATTTAGGAAGTCGAGTTTTGGGCCTGAAGCTTTTAGGGATTGCCGTTTATTTGGTCAATGGGATTAAGAAGGATTACCTCCCAATAAGACAGTAAGGTATTCTATATGGTTTTAATAGTATGTTATTAACTATTTTTACAAGCTCTTTATATGTGTTTGTTAAATATTTTACTCAAAAGTTTAAGATTTTATCATTCCTTGGTGTCTTGCAGGTTCTTTGTGTTTTGTAGCGTTTGGATTACTCCTCGTATTGTTTATAATCTCACACAATTGTTTAAGTTGCAGCGTTTGTTGTTTTGAACAATATCTTCTCGTTACCCATACTTCCTAGTACTCTTCAACAACTTTTGCCGTCAGTTGTGTATTGATTTCTATTTTATTTTGATCTAAGTCTCGATAAAATTCTTTTGTGTTAGAGTCGTATTGTTTATTTCGTTCAAAGGATCGTTGTCGCTTCTCATACCAACAGATTCTTTCCGATTTAGCATCTTGTTTCAGGCTTTCAATTTTTTCGCACACTTTTTGCTATATTTTATTTCTGTAGAATTTTTCTTTCTTTCTTTTTACCATTCTTGTGTTTTAATCATTGATTTTGTGAAGAATTGAGTTGCCTTTTATTTCCCATATTTTTCTGTTTCTTACGTTGCTTGCTTGAGCTGTGATATTCCTATACAAATTACTACGGCACTCCGTCGGTTACGACGACGAGTTTTCCAGTTGATCCAATCAACGGAAAAGCCTGCTCGTGAAATTAACGTGCAAGTGGCTGAGCATTCCACAAACTCGTGTACCCTTAACGTAGTTCTCGGGGAGATTCAGCGTGACATAAAGTGTAGCAAGGTACAACAGAAACAGGAAGAAAGAGTGAGAGAAAGTTGTGATGAAAGAGTACAGCAGGGTTCGCCGCTACCCCCTGCCGGAGCGACGTGGAGCTTTAGGTGTTTCGCTCAATAAACACTCACAACGAAACCACGATCTTATGACCGAGAGTCCGCTGCCCTAACCACTGGGCCATTGTGCCTCTACCCTATACAAATAGATATGAGGAAATACATACCTTTTCTCTGTCGCTACAATGGTCCCTGTGTATATTATTTCGTTTTACCCAGTGGTATTGATTTTCGTGTATGTTTTTAATAAAGTCTGCGATTTACATTTATATTGTCGTTGTTACTTCAATGACAAGGTTACTCTCAGGAAGTACTTCATTGCTTCATAGAAATATCTACTATTCATTTTAATTAGTTTATTAGTTAAACCTTTAATTTTTCTGTCATATTGATGTAATCGATGTTTAAGATTTCCTATTCTAAAATCTTTTACATATTCTTTTTTTATTCCTATTTCTGTATGCTTTCATTGACCAATATTGTGATTCGTCATTAAGTTGCCACGTGTAATGTATCAGTCTTCGTGGTTAAAGTTCTCAATGTTATGTTTTTGTTTGATATTTATATTTTTACTTATCTATTTTTATTGCTCTTACTCTTTTACTCTTTTACTTGTTTCAGTCATTTGACTGTGGCCATGCTAGAGCACCACCTTTAGTCGAGCAAATCTACCCCGGGACTTATTCCTTGTAAGCCTAATACATATTCTATCGGTCT
The DNA here is from genome assembly GCF_001194135.2 of Octopus bimaculoides. NCBI lineage: Eukaryota > Metazoa > Mollusca > Cephalopoda > Octopoda > Octopodidae > Octopus > Octopus bimaculoides. The sequence continues at coordinate 39,485,450 of NC_068983.1, read as the reverse complement.
CTTTTGCCGAACCGCTAAGTTACAGGGACGTAAACACACCAGCATCGGTTGTCAAGCGATGTTGGGGGAACAAACACACACATACAAACACACACACACGCACGCACAAACACACGTATGTATATATATATAAATATATATATACGACGGGCTTCTTTCAGTTTCCACTCACAAGGCTTGCCCAAGGTGCCACGCAGTGGGACTGAACCCGGAACCATGTGGTTGGTAGGCAAGCTACTTATCACACAGCCACTCCTACGCCTATTTATTATTTGAGTTTTCCTCGTGTAATCTTTCTTTTAAAGTGTTCTATTTAAATATCTAGATTTCATTTTGAATCTCAAAACGGGCTTTTTTTTTTGTAAATGAGATAGTCTATTGGAAAACAACGTTTTTGTGTAGCGTGTAACTTCAAACTATACATCAGGTATATGTTATGCCTCAAGCTACTGCTATCTAGCACCTTCGGATGATCTCTACTCAACCGCTACACGACGGCTACTCAACAGTCAGTCAACTCCTACCACGGTCAGACTACCTCTATTTATATGTCTTGGGAGATCCTACTTCTTCGATCCTACTTCTTCGCACAAGCTTATTCCTCTTGTGTCGATTTACGTATTTTTCATCTTCCCTGCAAGCTTCTTAACACAAAGCCTTGCCTGTGCCTATGTATTTTGTTTGTTCTTATTATATAAAGATGGCTGAAGTGGTTTGGGATTGATATCACTCGAGCTCTTCTTACGTGTTTGCAGGCTGTGACGACTACTGACCGGTATTGAACGTATGCAATACGTTATATATACGTTAACAAATATTTGTTAGCATAAACCGGAACTGAAGTTCCCCATTAACCGAAATGAAACGTCGTTCTCTCTAAAAAAAAAAACACTGTATTTCGCATATATAACCTTAACAAATGCAAGATGCGAAATTTTAAACACGGGTGAGATAGACACAATTATATAGTTTAATATTTCACAAATAATATAAGAATATGTCTACGTGCAATATTTGCCGAAGTATACAATAATACAATAATTTTAGATATATTTTATCGAATTACATTGAATTTAGAGCTACAATACAATGTAAACTAAATCATATAGGAAATCAAATAAAGAAAACATATTAAGATAAATACATTTTTTTGTTACTCGTATGTTATGTAATGTAAACGAAGCGCTACATGATGACAAATAGCGCCATACATATTAAAATAAATACATTTTTTGTTGCACGTATAGTATATAACGTAAACGAAATTATACATGAAAACAACAAAAAGCATTCTTATCAAAATATGAAAAAACATTTTTTTGTTACTCGGGTATAAAATGTGTTTTGCGCACGTACACTCACGTACACACACACAAAAGAATATAAGAGTGTGTGTGTATGTGTGTGTGTATTGGCTGCATTCATTAGCATCGCTATAAAGAATAAGTAATTTCTTTTTTTTTTTTTTTTTTTTGGTATAAACGCTGGTTGATCATACAAACTAGAATCAAAGCATTGCATCAACCGAGACAAAATATCGTTATTTCAAAAAACGAAGAAAAAACGCATTTATTTATGATTAGTATTTGATAACAAAATGCTCGCCAAATTTTGTTTTTAAACTCTAAAATAGAAAAGAATTATTGTATTAATATTTCGCAAATACCGCAAGAATGTATTTTTGTGTAAAATTTACCATAGTGCTCAATAGATTTGAATATATTATATGGAATTATATTAAATCTAGAATTATATATGACATAATGTAAGCTGTTTATATGACATAGCGCAAGCTGTTTAGATACGGAGTGATATATGAAAATAAAGCATACTTTAGATGATTCATGTATGTACTTGTACATTTATGTTTTTCTCATGTGTAAATTTAAAAATACATGCACACACGTTGCCCTCTTTCAATGGCCTTTAAACGTGTATATGAATATGTATAGATAGATAGAGAGATAGCTAGATAGATAGATAGATACATACATACATACATACATACATACATACATGCATGCATGCATACATACATACATACTGTTGTGTCCACGCCCCCAGGCGAAGAAGTAGGATCTCCCAAGACATATAAATAGAGGTAGTCTGGCCATGATAGGAGTGTTGAGTAACAGTTGAGTAGCAGTCGAGTAGCAGTCGTGTAGCGGTTGAGTAGAGATCATCCGAAGGTGCTAGATAGCAGTAGTTTGAGACTTAACACATACATACATACATACATACATATATACATACATACATGCACACATACATACATACATACATACATACATACATGCATACATACATACATACATACATACATACATACATACATACATACATACATACATATAGATATAAACGATGTATTTCTATTGTTGAACTGAAATGACATGTCTGTACACAAAGCCAAACGTCATGATTCTGCATTGCATTTAACTGAGAAGAGACATTTCTGCATCAGTTGTGGTTAAAGCTACATAATGCTAACTAAAATGCCTTCTTTGCTGTACAGCTCATTAACAAGTAAATGGCCATACTCACTGTTTAGTCATCTTCCAGATACATGTATGTCTGTGTGTATTCATGTACAGATGTTTGTGTATATGTATCACCAGCTGTTAATGATTTATTTTTATTAAATTAATTCTTCATTAAATTAAATTAAAAGAACACGTACGTTGCTTACTTGAATTTTCTTCCAGTCTCTCTTAGCAGCACTTTAATCTCGCTAACCAACTCTTTTTTTAACTTTCTTTCCCTCACTCATTGGTTTTATCCTTCTCTCATCGTTACTTTATTCACCCGTTTTCTCTCTCTCTCTCTCTCTCTCTCTCTCTCTCTCTCTCTCTCTCTCTCTCTCTCTCTCTTTCTTGCTCTTTCTTTTTCTCTTCTCCTTCACAAACTCTCTCTGCACACACTTTCCACTTTCTTTCGGTTTTCTCATGTTTTTTTTTTTTCTGTTTAATCTATCAACCTCTATCTATTTGTATTTATTTTCACGTCTATACATCTGTCATTAGCTTAACGTCAATGTTATGTTACTTGACTGGGTATGACAAACACAAATATTCAGCCTATCTATCAGTCAGTCAGTTAGTCACACCCGCTGTTAAATAAGTCACCTTCTGGGATATAAAGACCTCTGTTGTATTATTACTTAACAGTAAATGCTATGTCCCTCGTGTAACGTCAACAGTCGATGTTTGGGTGTTGTACTCTCTACAACTTTGGTTAAACACAGAATGAACATAATTTTGTATAGCTTCATTCAATATCTATATAAATCCAAAGTCTATTTCTGTATCTGCTTCCTCTCCTAGCTATTGTCTGTTTGACATTTCTTCCATTCCTGATATTTTTGTCAGCATTTGAAACTATTCAAAAAATATATATATATTATTTCTTCTAACAGTAACCACACATACTAAGCTTTTAAAAGCAATATACATATTCTATTATTTTTTTCTACTCTTCCATTGCACAGTTTATATAATAACGTTCAATTGTTATGTAAAACATGAAAGACTATTTATGTATTTTAAATGTATAATGTTTATTCGTTTCTATGATTAGAAATTCGGATAAAGAAAAAGAAAGAAAGGTATATAGTTTATTAACTGAAGGCAGTGAGTATTTTATTGCAAACATTTCTTTCTCTTTCTTTTTCATTTTCTTTTTTCATTTTTTTCTTCTTTTTTCATGTTTCCGACTCGACTCGAAACGATTTTCTATTGAAAACTATCTTTTCAAATACATGATACTACATACACACACACGCATATTCTGTGAAGAGATAGCTGCAGCAGCAGAAGCAGCAGTAGCAAGAGCAGCAGCAGCAGCAGCAGCAGCAGCAGTAGTAGTAGTAGTAGTAGTAGTAGTAGTAGTAGTAGTAGTAGTAGTAGTAGTCTATGAAGTTGACTACGTTTCTATTACTGCAAGTTTCTTCCTGTATTAGCATTCATCAGATTGTATATCAACGAAGAAAAGTTTCCAATGCTAACAGGTTTTTATTTTTCCTTTTTATATTTCTTATCTTCAGTGGCACGTGATGGATTGTAGTAAGTTTCCGATTGGTCTTATAATTTACATCCGGTAGAGTACTGCATTTTTGTTTTGTTTTGTTTTTTTCACATTTATGCGTTCCACGGTAGAACTTACATGGTGACATTTCTCAGTAAACTGTCTGTTAGTTTTGTTAGCATGCGTTATTTTTATCCTTTTCGCGCACGCACACACACTCACACAAACTCAAGCACAGGTACGTGTGCTCATATCTGTATGAGTCTTTGTGAGAATGTGTATGTAACTGCATGTGTATATATAATTTTTAAAAAAAACGAAGAACAAACACACAAAAAAAACAACAACGCAAGGACGTGGTACATGTGAAGTATTAGCAGACGCTCAAGGAAGGAAAGAAAGGTGGTTTAACGCTTCGAGCAAAGCTCTTCTTCAGAAACAGAGGGAAGTCCAATAGAAAAGGAAGATGGGGGAAGAAAATCGCCAACGATTCACATCTGATTACATTTTGAAATGTATAAATAATAAATACTGATGTCGATTTATATATATATATATATATATATATTATACAGTGTTACATAAATATGAATGGCTCTTGGAATCTTGTATTTGAAAAACTTGGGGCTAATAGACTGCGAGACACCACATATCCAAGAACGTAACGCACCATCCACTTTTGAAATATGAAGCCATTACGTTACGATCGTAAGTCTAATATCCGATTTATCACTGCAATGAAGGAATAAAGCATTCGCCGATTGCTGGGACCACATTTTTAATTTTCCATGAAACAAGCAAAAAATTAAGCTGTACTAAACGCAGTTCTACTGAATGAAGGAAAATAATTATAGTTATATTGATATACACGGCAGATTATTTTTAAAATCCTGTTTAATTCTACTAGAAGACGATATACACAAAATGTTATAAGCTACAACTAAGAGAAAGTAATGAAAACTCCTACAACTTCTTTTACACTTGCAGTGAAAAGGATTTACAGATAAATGATGTGGTTATATAACTATTTTATATGTAAAATCTCGTCTTTTCTACGACTTAACAAAAATTCGCAAAGGCAAAATAACAAGTGAAGCGTGCTTGTGCATTAGTGTTCTATCACCAAACTATTTAAAATTAATACCAATATCTAGCCCAAAATGTAAAACCCACCGTTTCAGTAATTTAGACATCATATTGAAACCATTTCTGAAACATTAAAAGTTTTATAACAAATTATCTAGATATGTTCCACCGTCTTCCAAAATTGTTCAATGGAAAACTTTTATTGTCTCTTATGAATGGCTTTGGAATAAAAGTGAAACCATTCTGTGTGGGAAATTATACAGAAGAATTACCAGAACGTATAAAAAAGCGTATTAATTATTAAGGGGTTTATACTTATTCTTCAAAATAGCTTTTTCATGTCGACTATTACCCACAAAATCCTGGAACTAAGATGAGCACTAAAATGGCCACGGTTTATGTAAATTTACTTATGGGATGCTTGGAAATTACAATTGGGTGAGAATCACTATGAAAGTACGGAAATTACATTAATATATGAGAGAAAAATGGAAAAGATTTCAAAACGGTTTCTTCATACTTTAGAATATATGCATACAAAAATGAATGGATTTAAAGTACTATTTAATGAAATAGATAATGCCATTCAGTTCACAATTGAATACAATCAAGAGAAACTACGATTTTTTAGATTTTTAGTATTGAAGGGACAGACGAGCGAATTGAAACATAATGTATTAGAAAGGTAAAGACTCGAAGTAAGATCTATTCTTTGCCTCATATCATATGAAACACACTAGAACACACAAGAACACATTTAGCCAGCAGTTTATGTAGAATTCTGTCTGAGATTGATTGTATTATGAGACTTCAATAATTGAAAGATATACTCATCGATAAATATTATCCACTATACTTTATTGATGATACGATATAATGAGACAAGATAATTGAGGAGGATGCCTGGGTACTAAGACAAGTAAAACAAGATTAACCTGAAGTGAATCTGTTACTATGTCTCTGCTTACAATCCCAGAAACGGTGGAGACTTTTATATTATTCTTGCAAGGGTGCTGATGTTGAAAAAGGATGCAAAGGGGCACCTCGTCCTGCGAACGCACAAAAATTGTAAAATATTGGTAACAACTGAGATCATTGAAGTGAGCAGGAAGCGATTAAAAATCATATTCAACAACAACAGAATCAACAGTCAAAATATGTGGGTGATCTGTATATATTTACATATAGACATATGTACGTATGTCTGTTTCTATGTAAGTGTGTGTATGTATGTGTGTGTATATATGTATGTATGTCATTATTAAGTTTAATTTCAAGATTTCTTGTCAATAGAGAAAGAACCAGTTTCTAACCTAGATCTAAGACTCCTTCATTGGAATTTCAACATCAACAACAGGTTATTTTTTTTTTGTATGTATATATGTATGCATGTGCAGATTTGTATGTTTTATGTATGTATTTTCATGTATATAGTTGCATGTATATAGTTGCATATGTATCTGTACACAGTTTCTCTTCCCAAATCATTATATCAGGCCTCTAGTGCTTACATTTTATTGAGGATGTCACTGGTACGTTCCACGTATGTACGTATGTATGTATGTATGTATGTACGTATGTATGTATGTATGTATGTATGTATGTATGTATGTACGTATGCACGTTAAAGGAATAAATTTATTCTTGTGCATCCAACTATATAAAGTCTTTGCCAGCTCGCCGCTTTTTTAAAGAAAATATATTCTTTTTTACTCTAGGCACAAGGCCCGAAATTATTTGTGGGGGCGGGGTGCCATTCGATTAGATCGACCCCAGTACGCAACTGGTGTTTAATTTATCGACCCCCGAAAGGATGAAAGTCAAAGTCGACCTCGGCGGAATTTGAACTCAGAACGTAACGGCAGACGAAATACCGCTGAGCATTTCGCCCGGCGTGCTAACGTTTCTGCCAGCTCTCCGCCTTTTTTAAAGAAAATATATTAACTGATTCCTAACAATGCCCTTCAACAACAGAACCAACAGCCAAAAACTGTATGTATCCCTAATTTACAAGAATGCAGAGAAAATTATAAACGACAAACTGTAAGTACATTAAGAAAACGTCAGAATTACAAGAGCTTAAGTGACATATTCATAGCATGAATCTCACTAGTATCAAAGGGCTAACAAAGACCTTGAGCAATATGCTCTCTTATAGACCTAGCTAATAAAAAGATATATATGTTCAGTCTTTTTATAAGACATGATATATATGTACTGTTTTTTAATAAATATGATATGAGGCAGATGTGCCTGCTATTTCTTACGGGGTAACAGACCACGTAGAAGCTTACTCATTGGCAAATGATATAAAATATTGTGTACAGCTGTCGTAGGGCTATAAAATCTTACAAATTTCATTAACCTTGATTAATTACTTTTTCTTCTCAATAGTTCAGCTTCTGTAGAGATCGTATGTTTCCAAAAAGGTGACATATTTCATTTAAGTTTTATTCTACCTACACACAAAACGCTTTATTATTGTGGTTGTTGTTATTGTCGTTGTTATTTTACTGATATTATTTTTGTTTATCAGATAATTAATCATCTGTTTACAATATTTTTTATCGGAGAAATATAATTAAACGCACAAAACTCACGCATACAGAGACACATAAAACGTTTATGTCTGTGTTTAGCAATGTATAATATATTAATATACTGTTACAGAGAAACAGAGAGAAAACGAGGGATTCCATAGAAAGACTTCATAATATATACATATATATATACGTACGTAAATATACATATATATGTATATATATGTATATATATATATATATACATATATATACATATATATATAGATACACATACATGCATAT
>NC_068983.1:39474661-39477506 GCF_001194135.2 Octopus bimaculoides | reverse complement strand
CATATATATATATATATATATATATGTGTGTGTGTGTGTGTGTGTGTGTACATACATACGTATTGTATGCATACATTATCTGCACATGTATGTGCCTATGAGCGTGTTTATGGTATTTGTGTATTCTTAGAAGATTCATTTAACGACACCAACTTATCGTTTTAAACATTTAAGTAATGACACCATTAGCAACAATAATTATAATAATAATAACTTATGACACCCACCATGGGAGTGATATCTATGAATTTTTATCATTTCAACGTAATTTTACTCTACTTTGAATTGACAAATATTCGTTCATTATTTTTTTTTTCTTTACAGATTCATATAAGCTACGCAAACATATCTAACAGGAACAAATTAATATAAACTACACACACATACAAATATAGTAGACTCATATATACATGCACATCTAATATATTAGCAGAAGAGGTAAGTTAGTTTAACCCTTTAACATTCAGATGGCTTCCATAAATATAGAGCTTATTTATTCACATTGTTTTGAATTAATCATGTATTATCTTGTAGCTTCGAAGTTTCGATGCTGTGACTGTTTATTTTTAGAATAATATTCAAGGAGAAGTGTGTGAGTCTGGATCTGGTCGGTTTGAACATAAAACAGGCAGGATATTTGAGCTGGATATGGCCGGTTTAAATGCTAAAGGGTTACGGCAGGTTTATTTCACTAAAACATTTTACTTCTATTAAAGGAACTGTCAGAGACTGGAGTTAATAAAATATCGCAGTAGCCATAGCAGCAGCCATAACAGCATCAGCAGCAGATATAGCTGAAGAATCTCGTGGAGATTCGATCGTTTCTATTATTTCTATTTTAGCGTGGAAAAAGCTGGCACATGGTTTCGGGTTCAGTCCCACAATGTGGCACCTTGGGCAAGTGTCTTCTATTATAGCCTCGGGCCGCCAAAGCCTTCTGAGTGGATTTGGTAGACGGAAACTGAAAGAAGCCCGTCGTATATATGTATATATATATATATGTATGTGTGTGTGTGTGTGTGTGTGTGTGTGTGTATTTCTGTGTGTCTGTGTATTTCTGTGTGTCTGTGTTTGTCCCCCAAACATCACATGACAACCGATGCTGGTGTGTTTACGTCTCCGCAAAAAAGACTGATAGAATAAGTACTAGACTTACAAAGAATAAGTCCTGGGGTCGATTTGCTCGACTAAAGGCGGTGCTCCAGCATGGAGTGGCATCTCACCTCTTCTTACAGGGCTTAGGAGTGCACAAGAGCCAGGGAACGGCATAGGAAATCATGGCAACTGTTTAGGGAAACGAGAAGGGTTTGGGGGGATTGCGCTTGTACCTTGAACAGCGAGTGGTACGTTGAGTTCTTCAAAACTCTTACAGAAGCCATAAGGAAGAAGTAGTCGATCAAAAATCTGGAAACGATTCACATTCGCTATGATAAAGCGTGACCGCACACATCTTTGGCCACTAATCAGCCAATAGACAAATTTAGGCTAGTCAGTGGTCCTCCATTCACCGGCTGTCTCTAACTTCCACATGTTAGCTGCAATAAAAGATAGTCTTCGGGGACAACAATTTGACGGCACAAATGAGGTGAAAGAAACTGAAGAATTATGTAGTTGAGTATACAAACGGATGTTTACAAAAACGATCCGTGAGTTTGGTTTAATGATGGCAGAAATACAGCGCATGAAGGCGGAGAGCTGGCAGAAACGTTAGCACGCTGGACGAAATGCTTAGCAGTATTTCGTCTGCCGTTATATTCTGAGTTCAAATTCCGCTGAGGTCGACTTTGCCTTTCATCCTTTCGGGGTTGATAAATTAAGTACCAGTTACGCACTGCGGTCGTTGTAATCGACTTAATCCCTTTGTCTGTCCTTGTTTGTTCCCTTTATGTTTAGCTCCATGTGGGCAATAAAGAAATAAGAAATACAGCGCATATAATGTAGGCTGTGTTGAGTAACAACTTTTGTGCAAAGAAGAATTACCAAGAGTTATTCTACTAGCATGTACAATTTGAGCGATCTATTTCACTGAGTTAAAAAAAAAAGGTTATACCTACCTTTGCATTACTTTCAGTGCATTATAAGGGAAATAATAATTTCTAGTGGGATTATTACTTTGAATTTAAATCGACCACCATTTTCTTAATCATTAGAAAGGTCTTTAAATTACAAATCACGCCAAGATTTATCTGATTGTCGTAATGAGTAAGAGAAAACAAATAAATATGTATATTCTATACATATTCTTTGGTTTTCGTAATTTAATATATAAAACCGTAAAGTGCAAACTTGAAGAAAATTAACGACACAGACGACGCAAAGTAAAGATAAAGACAATACAACAAAGGAAGTTATAGAAAACAAACCAGTAAATAAGATCAAAACAATACAAAAAAATAATAATAAGACACTAAAGAAAACATAGAGTAGAAGACTTATTAGTCTTCAGTAAACCTGTAGGACTGGACAGAGAAGACGCGAAGCAACATGAAAGTTAACAATAACTCAAATGTTCTGAACAAAAGACAGAAACAGGCTTGATATTAACAGTACAAGATCAATGCCTAGCCGCAAATATATTGCTAGAATGAAATGGAGAAAAAAAGGAGGATAATATCTGTACTATATCAACTGCAGACGAAGCAGTCAATGGAAAGAAGGAATCGACAGCACCATTTCCTGTTGAGCAAGTTCTCGTTTAGACAAATATTACATGTATACATATACATACATATATGCATACATATATATATACATATGTATATATTTAAATATATATACATATGCATATATATATTTGAATATATATAAAAACATTTGCATACATATATATATGTACATATATATA
>NC_068983.1:39470417-39473606 GCF_001194135.2 Octopus bimaculoides | reverse complement strand
GACCATGCTGGAGAACGCACAGAATTTGAACTGAAAAATTATGTAAGGTGTATATGACAATGTCATAGCTATTTTACTCTCGTACATCCCTACCAAAATTGACAAAACGATCGAAATTAAGATGAAATATGCCATACAACGTTCGATAAAAACCTACAGAACTGCAATTCACCTGGTACGTATCTCGGAAAGGTTTGATAGCTAGTGGTTTTAATATGGCCAAACTGTATTGCATATCCTTAAAAGCAATGCCTTAGATTGCAGTACTATCAAGGCAAGGACATTAAATTGTATCCACAATCCCCGATTTGCAAGCTCTCATGCGATTCAAACAGACGTTGTCGACGCCCAGAATTGTTCCTTGGCCAGCCATAGTCACTTACAACCTCCACTAAACTTCAGTAGACTGCAAAAGGTTGACTTTCCACCGACCAAATGGTCCAACAGATTTCAAGGGCACGACCTCGATGTGCATTTGACCCAGGATTGTATCTCGGCACGACCTCGGTGTGCGTTTGACCCAGAATTGCAGAAAGACATCTCGCATGAATATAACAACACCCCTCCAACTGTTCGTCGTCGTCGACATTGTCTTGTAGGAAACTCTGTTTAGATGTGTCAGTGTGGTAAGTAGCTTGCCTACCAACCACATGGTTCCGGTTCAGTCCCACTGAGTGGCACCTTGGGCAAGTGTCTTCTACTATAGCCTCGGGCTGACTAAAGCCTTGTGAGTAGATTTAGTAGACGGAAACTGAAAGAAGCCCGTCATATATATGTATATATACATATATATATGTATGTGTGTGTATATGTGTGTTTCTGTGTTTGTCCCCCCAGCATCGCTTGACAACCGATGATGGTGTGTTTACGCCCCCGTAACCTAGCGGTTCGGCAAAAGCAGTACTAGGCTTCCAAAGAATAAGTCCTGGGGTCGATTTGCTCGACTAAAAGGCGGTGCTCCAGCATGGCCGCAGTCAAATGACTAAAACAAGTAAAAGAGTAAAGAGTATAATAACCCTTTGTACTATAAGCACAAGGCTTGAAATTTTAGGGGAAGGAGCTAGTCGATTAAATCGACCCCAGTTCACAATTGGTACTTATTTCACTGAACCTGAAAGGATGAAAGGTGAGGTCGACCTGGGCGGAATTTGAACTCAGAACATAAAGACGAACGAAATGCTGCTAAGCATTTTGTCCGGCATGCTAATGATTTTGCCAGCTTGCCGCCTTAACAATAATAATAATGATAATAATAAAAAAAATAATAATAATGATAATAATTTCCCTTATTCCCCTTTATTTTCTTAGTTTACTTTTTATGTGTTCCTTTTTCTCTCTGTCTTTCTACCCCTCTTTCTTTATCACATGTCTCTGTAAATGAACAATCTGGTGTGTTTATTTTAATGGCCTACCAATGTATACGGCGCGTTTCTCTGGCCTGGGTGCTTGGAAGACACTTGGCAGGAAATGGAAACAGAATTGAAAGAAGATGATAATGAAAATAATAATAATAATAATAATAATAATAATAATGATAATAATAATAATAATAACAACAACAATACCAGGACGACGATGACGAGGGTAATGACTATCACGAGGCCAGCGATGATGATGATGATGATGATGATGACGATGACGACGACGACGACGACGACGACGACGATGAGAACGACGATGATAATGATGGTGATGATGATTTCATTTGCTACAAGAGTATCGAATCGGGAGAATACCCGAAAATAGGCGTTTTACACGGAGACATTAGAACAAATTAAATAAAAATTGATTCAATCGACCCTTAAACTTGATTATTTTATTTAATCAACTCAACAATGATAAAAAATAAAAAACACACACACACACACACACAGAGTCGATCTTGACGGGAGTTTGAACTCATAACAAAATATTTCCTCTACATCGTCCAGCCGACGTGGTTTAAAATTACATTGCTAACCAATAATTTGTTTCTCACTACACTGAAATCTTACATGGAACGTAGCTCGGACGGAAGGAGAACAGCGATTTACTATTCTTTACTAAACCGTCCATCACTCTCTGGGAACGAAATTCCTATAGGTGAATTGGTAGTAAGGAAATGAAATACTATATATTTCAGAGGATAGAATTTGGAGAATCATTATTTCAGAATACAGATAAAAGTATTGGCAAATCGACAGAGCAGTTCTGCAATTCAATCATGAAGAATTGGGTGGTTAATTAAAAGTGCATTGTTGAAAGTGTGAGAGCGAGGAATAGCAAATGCGCTGTCTTTAAACAGAAACATGCTAAGCATGGTATGGCTTTGAAAGTCTTAACAAAAGGCAGAGTTTACAATAAGATTGGCAACTTATACTGGAATTCCATCGAGATAGTGAAAAACTATAAGGATAGCTCAAACGTCAGAGGTGATACAGTATGTAATCAATAAACGACTGAAATATTTAGGAATGTTTACTTTCTTATCGTGTAGACTAGCAGAGTCAAATGGATTGGATAACTGCACGTGACCTCGTATCGCGAAAATTTGGCATATACGGTTGCCTACTGCATTATATTCTCCGAACAGGCGTTTAAATCTATTTGCAGCATTTTACACAGTTGAGAAATAGATGGCACTGGTAAATATGGAAGAGTTAAATTCTGATAGAGTTGCGTCCTAGACAACGGTGCAGACATTGGGTCTCTCAGTCTCTCATATGATGAAAGTAACATTTTATCAACGTAATGCGTCATTGATACTTGTGAATAAAATTCATTGCTATGAATATAATGAGCGCGTGTGTAAGTGTGTGCGTGCAAGTGCGTGCAAGTGCGTGTGACTATGCGCGCGCGCATGTGTGTGTGTGTGTCTGTGTGTAAATGTGGATATATATTAATATATTTGAATATTAATACATATCGTGAGTGTTTACGTTTAGAAATGCAACGGAGGTAAAAAGACACCCAATGCATATACATACATACACAAACATGAAAATACAAACATCTGTGTATGTCCATATATATGTATATATATACATATACACGTGTATATAAATGTATATACATAAATATATAGATAGATATAAATAAATTCATATATTTATTTATGTGTATGTATATATATATATGTATATATATACATATACACGTGTATATAAATGTATATACATAAATATATAGATAGATATAAATAAATTCATA
>NC_068983.1:39467786-39468509 GCF_001194135.2 Octopus bimaculoides | reverse complement strand
ATATATACAGATACATATATACATACATACAAAATATACGACGGGCTTCTTTCAGTTTCCGTCTACCAAATCCACACACGAGGCTTTGGTCAGCCCGAGTCTATAGTAGAAGACACTTGCCTAAGGTGCCATGTAGTGGGACTGAACCCGGAACCATGTGCTTGGAAAGCAAGCTTTTTACTACACAACCACACCTCTGTTTTAAAACAAGACAATGTTATACAGGGAAAATATATTTGTTATTTCTAGCAGCTCCTGCGACCATGCGCATGCTCTCCTCTTTAACTCATAAAGTGCTTTGAGGTGTTTGCCTTATCTAAATAAGATTTTGAACTGATTCACCGAAATCTCTTGAACGCATCTTCTGATTGGACAGAAGGTCAACTGATCCTGACGATGAGGCCAGGTGGTGATGTGTACATCACTGTACTATGGGTGTTTGTGTAAACAAGTTCGTATGGAATGGAAAACAACATGACCTTCAGTTGGATTATAACTTCACAACTGAGAGGGAAATGAAACTACAAAATACTGTAAGACATATTAGCTTAGGCTACGATCATTCCAGATGCTCTGTAAACACTTACTGGATGTATTGTCAGTATGTATGTATTGGGTATATATGTGTGTGTGTGTGTGTGTGTGTGTGTGTTATATCTACGTGTGTTCGTGTATGTATGTTATATATGAGTGTGTGTGGATGTAATATATATATATATATAT
>NC_068983.1:39464040-39467189 GCF_001194135.2 Octopus bimaculoides | reverse complement strand
GGGAAGAGAGAGAGAGAGTGGTAGAGGGAGAAACAAAGGGAGGAAGTAGAAGAATAGGTGAGCAACGAGAGGAAAAGAGGAACAGAGGAACAGAGGAAGTACGAGGGGGAAAAGGAGATACGTAGTAGTAACAGAGGAAGAACGATGTATATATATATATATATATATAGATATATATATATATATATACATACTTACAGGTATACATATGTACACATGGCTTAACTTCTCTAAACTTCGAAGTCCCTGTCAACAATATTTTTGTGTCGCATAGAGTAACCCATCGGATTAATGTAGAAATTTTTTTATTGTAACTAAAGATATAAAAATAAACAGCATTAGCATATATATGCATATACATATATTGAAAGTACGACTATGTTTTGATTTAAAGATAACCGAGAACCGTTGATAAAGATTAACATTGGGAACTTATTTTTCCAAACGAACTTCAGAGGAAAGCTCTGACTTGGAGATGTGAAAAAAAATCTAATAAAATCTGTATTTAATGACTAAATTAGGACATGACCGTGTTTTCAACATATCTAGTCTAAAGAAAAGCTGTTCACATCCATCCATCCATACATACATACATGTATGCATTCATACATACATGCATACATACATACACACGTACGTACGGACATACATCATACATACATGCATGTATGCATGCATGCGCATATATATATAAATATAGGCGCATGCATAACGGCATGCATGTACGTGTGTGTGTGTATATATATGTGTGTATATATAGATACATACATACAGATATTACTCTTTTATTCTTTTACTTGTTTCAGTCATTTGACTGCGGCTATACTGGAGCACAGCCTTTATAGTCGAGCAAATCGACCCCAGAGCTTATTCTTTGTAAGCCTAGTACTTATTATATCGGTCTCTTTTGCCGAACCGCTTAATTACGGGGACGCAAACACATCAGCAACGGTTGTCAAGCGATGCTGGTCGGGGCGGGGGACAAACAGACACACAAACATATACACACACATATACGAGGGGTTTGTTCCAGTTTCCGTCTACCAGATCCACCCACAAGGCTTTGGTTGGCCTGAGGCTATAGTAGAAGACACTTACCCAAGGTGCCACGTAGTGGGACTGAACCCGGGACCATGTGGTTGGTAAGCAAGCTACTTACCACACAGCCACTCCTATATATGTATGTATGGGTGTATGTGTTTATATAAAGTTTGCCTATATATAGGCAAATTTTATTGACAGACAGACAGATAAATAGAGAGAGAGGAAAGCGAGAGAGAAAGAATTTTTTCTGATTGGGTTATTGTCGTAATTTTACAGAATAGACATACACACAAATCTGTATGTTTTTGTATGCGTGTGTGTTGTATGTGCGTATTAGTGTGTGTGTGTGTAAGTGTGTGTTTGTACTTCCATGTATGTCTGTATTATCCCACTTGCAAAGAAACTTCCAGAAACTGTCATTTCTCTACACTTCGTCTGTAACTCTATTCTTGTAAACATGTTGACATTTAGTGTTGTTATAGACCGGAAGTAATTATAATTAGTTCGTTTAGTCATTTACTGCAGCCATCATTAACTCTGTATGAACAGTAGCGCTCGCGTTCGTTTCTGTGTACGTATGCAATGTGCGTATACGCATTCAAACGTTTTTGTGTACGTCTATGAATGAACATGCGTCTGTATATGTATGTGTGTGCACGTGTGTGTGTGTGTGTGTGTGTGTGTGTGTGTGTTGACATATATATTGATATTTACAAACAAGCAATTATAAACAGATGTGTTTAATAAATTACTAAACGACTCGAATATTATAAAAATAATAATTTTATAATTGTTACCGGTGGGGGGGGTTAAAAATTTATCATTCAACGCTGTGACTATGCTGATTGCCCTAGCATGAAACTAACATAACTCTAAAACATATCAAATTATAACATGATATTTATAATTGGTAATTTTCTTTTTGACATAGAACTCATGGCTTTGTTTTAATTAGATTTTATCACAATTTTACGTTGCTATGAGACCTGACACACCTTGGATTACTGTTTAATTGTTTGAGTTTTGAGGTCTGCTGAAATTCTATTTCAGAAAAAAAATATCATTATTGCTTGTCTCTTTTTATTTTTTTTTTTTAAAGCTAGCAGATATTTATTTAACATTGGAAAATAACAGAAAATATTCTCGATCTGTCTATTTTTATTCACTTAGGAACTAACAAACACAGCCTAACCAAATTGTTCCTTTGTCCCTGGAGTCGGTTATATTTTCGCAGTAAACATGCGAATTGTCTTTGTTTTGATATAGTTCTGTGTACACAGGTGTAGTGGTATCGCTAACTGACTAGCAACCGAATCAAGAGCTGCTGATTCGGTATCCTTTCACTGATTGTCACGTGCCTGTTTAATCTACCTAAATGTACGTAGCTAACGTGTCATAGATACCGCATGCCGCTGTAAGTAGGTGGATTACTGCATAATTAACGAGTGCTTCGTTTGCTTTCAATCTGAATTCAGATATTCTAATGGCCTTGGAAACGGTAAAGAAGAGCACCTCCGGTATTTATGTTCATACCAGTCTTTCTAATCACTACACTTAGCCTTCGTTATGTACCTCGGCTTTTGGTTCTAATTACGCTAGTAATTACTCTTTTACTTCAGGAACATAACACGCAGCCGGTTCAGGAATCGAACTCATGATCTAAGATCGTGAGTACAATACCGTAACCACTAGGCCACGCGCTTCCACATACGAATATATTCTTTTATTCTTTTATTCTTTTACTTGTTTCAGGCATTTGACTGCAGCCATGCTGGAGTACTGTCTTTAGTCGAGCAAATCGACCCCAGAGTTTATTCTTTGTAAGCCTAGTACTTATTCTATCGGCATCTTTTACTGAACCGCTAAGTTACGGTTGTCAAGTGATGGGGAGAAAAAAACAGAGACATGAAGGGAATGTTCTTTATGTTGCCTGTCTCGTCTCTATTTGTTTCTTTCGTTGTTCGAAAAAAAGTTATTTTTCCATGTTTTTTTTGTTTTTATGTTCTCGTTTCTCATTTTGTTTACGTTTTTTGACGTCCTGTACCCATGTATGCATGTATATTTGCATATATATGTAGGTATGTACATATATGTATGTATATATG
>NC_068983.1:39460555-39463888 GCF_001194135.2 Octopus bimaculoides | reverse complement strand
TATATATATTATTATTATTATTATTATTATTATTATTATTATTATTATTATTATATGATCGAACGTCACGCATCCATTTCAAAGTAAGTTTTATCCTAATAATTCCGATAAGCTCTCTACAACTATCTCTATTCTATCTCCCTCACTTGTTCTTCTTCCTTTCTGTTTTTCTCTCTCACTCTTTCTCTAATTCTTCTCCTCTCCTCTTCACCGTTCCCTCTCTCTCTCTCTTCTTCACTCTTCCTCCTTGACTGTCTCGTTGCTCACACATGACCAACGGTTATCTATCTTTCTTCCATTTTCTTCCTAAAGACAAAACGTGCTTTTGCCTGTGTCTTCTCGCAGCTCGTTTCTCCAGCGTTCAACACTTCACCTCGTTATGGTTTAACAGTCCTTACCGTTTGTTTTTACTGTTTTGTTCTCACTGGCCTGTTTTTGTCACCACTTTAACCCTCTGCAAATCCCAATTTTTTTAAAATTTGCTTTGCAGAAACGGCTGTTTTAACAAAGTCGCGTCTTGTCCCTACCTTCGAAACACGGAGTAGATAAAACAGGGGACAACTGATGAAGGGGGTTTCTTTATGTTGCCTGTCACGTCTCTCTATTTGTTTCTTTCGTTGTTCGAAAACAAGTTCGTTTTCTGTTTTTGCTTTTTATGTTCTCGTTTCTCATTTTGTTCACGTTTTTTGACATCCTGTACCCATATATGCATGTATATATATATATACATATACATGTCGGTATATACAAGTCCACTCACAAAGCTTTGGCCGGCCCGAGGCTATAGTAGAAGACACTCGCTCAAGGTGCCATGCAGTGGGACTGAACCTGGTACAATGCGGTCGGAAAGCAAGCTTTTTACCATACAGCAACGCCTGCGCCTATGGAGACAAATTTGACTTATTTACTAATTGTGATAAGTAACATATCCATTTTTTAACTTGCTTAGTCAAAGAAGTTAGTGTAGCAATGTCGCTTTCCAGGGTCTCTGAGACTGGTTAAAGAAATGTAGTCGGGTATGATTTAGTGCCATCCTTGCGATATTTCTTCAAACTCATAACGTTTTGCGTTAAAATTCCGTCGAGATGGACATAGCCTTTCATCCTTTCGTATTCAATAAAATAAATACCAGTCCAACATTGGAGCCGGCGTATTTGGATCACATCCCACTAAAAAATTAGTGGCTTTGTGACAAAATTTGAAAGAATATTAAGAAAAAATATTAATGTTGATATTTTGTGAATTTCATGAAGAAAGACAAGTTGAGATTCTCGATTTGTCGACTTTTCAGCTAAATTTCCATTCTTTTTTAACGTCGGTTCAATTCCTTTACGTTCCATCTACACGATAAAGTTCAATAACTTACCTTGGGCCTGTTTCCTTCCCTCCATATTTGTAGCCCTCTTCCGAAATACAAAACTATTAGAAACAGAAACTGGAGATAAAAATCTCTATAAACGGGAGAATATGCACACATTCATTCACACACACAAATAAACAAACAAACGCACACACATATATAGAGACAAAGATACATACATAAATAGAAAGAAAGAAAGAAAGAAAGAAAGAAAGAAAGAAAGAAAGAAAGAAAGAAAGAAAGAAAGAGCTGTAGACTGGTGAATGAACAGAGAAATTTAATTCTAAAGATAAACTCCGTGTAAGTGAAATGAGAAGCCAAGAGAGACATAGAGAAGAGAGGAAGATCGTTGTTCGGTGATTTCCGCTTGTTTTCACCATACAAATGGTGTCAGCTGGCCTGGACAGTCCTACATCTTCCTCTCTTGATGAAGAACTCATGAAATTAGTGCTTCAAAGCTAGGAATATAAAATGGTGAAGATTGTGAAGTGGACCCAGGCGTTCTTTTACGAATCAGACAAGTCTCTCTCTCTCTCTCTCTCCCTCTCTCTCTCTCTCTCTCTCTCTCTCTCTCTTTCTGTGTCTGTCAGTAGGTATATCATCGTGTTATGCTGCAATCTGTGTGTTAATAAGTTTTTCTCGTATGCGTTGCAATTATGTACGTAGGTATGTGCACATTAATGTATGTTATACATACGTTTGAATACATATATACACACACACATATATATATATACACATGTGTGTGTGTGTATTTATATATACATATATGCATAGAAGGATACATGTGTATGTATGGGTACATATACATACATGCACATATACATAACGGTGTGATGGTAAACCGGGCTATATCTTTATACATAAAAGTTCGGTGCGGTTTCCTGTAGGCAATCATACTCGTACGTTCCTGAGAATGTTGTGCACGCAGAACATACATACATACATACATACATACATACATACATACATACATACATATATACATACATACGCGCTCATATGCTCATATAGACAGACACTCACACACACACATACGTATATATATATATATATATATATATATATATATATATATATATATATTGCGTAAGAAAGACCACGTGTGAATATATCATATATAAATGTATATATACATATATTACGTAAGAGAGATGATGTGTGAGTAGATATATATGTGTGTGTGTCCGTGTGTGTTGTTTATTCAATGTTGAGTTTGCGTGGGTTGCTACTACAAGTTTCTTCTTTCTGTTGTTCAGGTGACTAATATTGTTATTGGTGCAGCTTTCTCGTTTTCATCTTCGATCGCTTGATAACGATACTAAAAATAATAATAATAAATTCAAATTACGATGAACGTAAACAAACGAAGTTTGCTTTTAGAAGCATTAATAATGATAATAATGACGATAATAATAATAGCCCTGGGAACACTTAATTGATTGGAAGTGTTATCATGTACATTGTCTTTGTCTTCGTATAAAAAGATGGGCTACAGCAAATATTCTGCTTAATACCACAGATTTTCTTGTCAGTTGTTTGACCTTAACCAGTTGAGCATGTCCCTTAGCGGCTGACGATATGTGCATCTCTGATCATGAGCAGAAGTAGTTGGGGAGCATCATAGTCATGTGTTGAGAGGAATTCTTTGGGGTTTGAATAATTCACCTTTGGAAACATAGGTGTTTTGCTCAACATCCTTAAACAAACCTTATTCAGGGACCTTTTGAGCGAGATGGGCTACTCGACCTGAAGAGATTCTAACTGGGCCCCATTTGCGAGGTTATGTGCTGTTTATCTTGATATGAGATCACCGTGTCACGCACATATGGTTGTGATGCATGTGCCTGGTGTACCCCTATCAGACGGGTAGTCATGATGGGTATACTGAGCTTCGTATATATAACCCTAATCACATTTTGATGACATGCACTGCTCTCTCACTCAATAATAATAATAATAATAATAATAAT
>NC_068983.1:39457035-39459535 GCF_001194135.2 Octopus bimaculoides | reverse complement strand
TTAGAAAACGACAACATTCACACAAAAAGCCTTCTTGGCAAGAGCGTATTCAACACCAAATTAAGCAACTTAGGTCTGACATAGAATGTCTGAAAAACCTTAAGTCTAACAAGACTATCAAGCTACAAAAATTATCAAACCTACCGAGAATTAAAGAAAAAATATAATATGAAAACCATATTTGACATTGATACCACCATAGAAACCATCAGGCAAAAGGTATGTGCTAAAGCTGCCCGCATAGCAAGGTATGAAAAGCGCGTTAGATTCTTCAAGGACAACAACTTATTCAAAAATAACCACAAAAATTTTTACAGGAAGATAGGGAAGATATCAATTATTGTAAAGTCTGTCCCATCAAAAGAAAAAGTGCAGGAATTTTGGAATAAAATTTGGGCGGAAGAAAAAATACACAATGAAAAGGCCCCTTGGATTGATAGAATATCTACAGACTTAGACTCCTTAGAGGAGCAAAAGCGGGAGGGTGTCAAGGTAGAAAATATAAGATCTGCTCTCAGGAGGTCAAGCAAATGGAAGTCTCCAGGAAAGGATAAAATTCCTAACTTCTGGTTGAATGCCTTCCCAGAGAGCCATGAACTGCTAACAAAACTTTACAACGATGTTTTGCAACATCCTAGTATGATTCCCTCCTGGCTAGTTAATGGTTTAACATTCCTATTTCCAAAAAAATGAAGAAACAAATGAACCAAAAAATTATCTACCCATAACCTGCTTAACAACAATGTATAAAACGCTAATATTTGTCCTGACTGAATATACCAATAGTTTTTTAATAGAAAGTAGCATAATCCCTAATGAGCAAAAAGGATGTAAGCGTGGATCCTATGGTTGTAAAGATCAGTTACTCATCAATAAGATGATCTTAGAAGATTGTCACAAACGACACAAAAACTTGTCAATAGGCTGGATAGACTATAAAAAAAGCTTTTGATAGCCTACCACATAGCTGAATCTTCAAGTCTGGCATTTATGCCATCGGGGTCTTTTATCGAACCACTAAGTTACAGGGACGTAAACATGCCAGCACAGGTTGTCAAGGGGTAGTAGGAAACATACACAGATACAAATACATACACATAGATAGATAGATAGATAGATAGATAGATAGATAGATAGATAGATAGATAGATAGATAGATAGATAGACAGACAGACAGACAGACAGACAGACAAGCAGGCAGGCAGGCACACAGACAGACAGGCAGGCAAACAGATAGATAGATAGATAGATAGATAGATAGATAGATAGATAGATAGATAGATAGATAGATACGCACTTCTTTCAATTTCTGTCAACCAAATCCAATCACAAGGCCTTGGTCGGCCGGAGGCTATAGTAGAAGACACTTGCCCAGGGTGCAATGCAATGGGACTGAAACCAGAACCATGTGATTGGAAAGCGAGCTTCGTACCAGACGGCCATATACTTTTGTCAGGAAATGTTGATATTCCATCGTATGGAAATATCAAACCATAAGCACACAATATAGAAAAGGAACAGCCAAGTGAAGATAGGAAATAACAGAAAAGATTCCTCGTTCTTTAATGGAATCAATAACAAAACTAATGAAATGAAGCCAGAAGAAAGAGTGAAAGCAATAGAACAACAAACATCCAAGAACTCCTGAAACACAAGACATTCAAGTTAAATCACAAGATTCTGGTGATATGAAAAGAGGCAACAATTCTTTGATTTTTATCAAAACCTTCGTAAAAATAAAATAAATCTAAATGGAGATTTCATGACAAAAAAAAGTAGAAGCATTCTAGGAAGAAGCATGATGGACAACGATGGAATCATCAAAGATGAAATTTTCTAAACGACAAACACAGCATCTGAACAAGTGTGTGTATATGTGTGGGGTAGGGGTGAGAATAAGGACGAAAATCAAGGACAGTATTACCAATCTTGATCAGCCTATCTTCTCAAACAGTATCAGCGCTCGTGTCTGTTTGTCCTGAATCGGACTCGCCGGACACTAGCAAGCCGACAACAGACGTGGACATTCCCTTCCGTAAGTCTTCGCCGGGAAATTCAAGACAAACACACATAGAATATATCTATATACATACATGTGTAATGGTGTCTGTCTGTGTGTGTGTTTGGGGTTACTCTAACTCCTCCCACACTGTCCAACCGATTTTAATGATTCTTGGCACATGCCCTGAAGTTAAATAAGGCCGGGATTTTTTCGAAAACTCGATATTGCTCAGTTGGCATCGATTTTCATGCTCTCAATCGGGCGTTCTAATGGAAATTCCCATAACGATGTTATTTTTCCTTTTGCATTTTTTTGTCCGATTTTGATGAAAATCGATGAGTGAGCGAGGTTCATGGCAGTGAGTTAATGTCAGTATATTATGTTGACAAAAAAATCGATAATTGCGCCTGAGCAGTAGTTTTATAAAATCTATAGGCTTTTTGCGTGCAAATACTCATAGGGATTTTATTTTTGCCGTAACTTTTATATATTTTAACT
>NC_068983.1:39454148-39456669 GCF_001194135.2 Octopus bimaculoides | reverse complement strand
TTTCACGGGAGGGCTGCAATCAGAAAACCACTACTTTCACAAACAAACGTTGCAAAGTGTTTAGAGTTGAGTAAAAACCTATAGAATTGGTCCCTAGAGCAGTGGAAGAATTTTATTTTCTTGGATGAGTCATCCTTTACCCTATTTCCGACCACCGACTGAGTATACGTGTGGAGACAGCCAAAAGAAGCATTTGACCCAGATGCCTTCTTCTAACTGTTAAACATGGAGGAGGATCTGCGATGATCTGGGGGGGCTATATCTTGGAAATCCGCTGGCCCAATGGTTTCCCTTCGTAGCAGAATTAATAGACAAGACTATTTAAGCATTTTATCTGATTAAATTCATCCTATTGTTGCGGAACTGTTTCCGGAGAGAAACACAGTCTTTCAGGATGATAATACACCAATTCACACAGTTAAAGTTGTTATTGAATGGCACGAGGAACATTCTAGTGAAGTTAAACATCTTATCTGGCCACCACAGCCTCCAGATCTCAATATTATTGAACATTTATGGTG
Organism: Octopus bimaculoides; assembly: GCF_001194135.2. NCBI lineage: Eukaryota > Metazoa > Mollusca > Cephalopoda > Octopoda > Octopodidae > Octopus > Octopus bimaculoides. Next base: position 39,456,148 of record NC_068983.1, on the reverse strand, counting down.
CATTTAACTAAAGGTAACATTTAACTATATGGGCAACACACACTCACACACGCATACGCACACGTACGTACACCTATTGCATACATGTTTTTTGTACGCATACATGTTCGTGTGTGTGTGTGTTGCCCGTATATCAACAAAACACTTTTTTCCTCGATGGAAAAAACAACAAAAGTCTTAACAAAAACTTACTCGTCGCTAAAAAGGGACTTAACTCCTGTTTGTAAACAATGGTGATTTCTCCGACTTCAAAATTGTTTTGGTTGGAAATTTATTTTTACTGCTATTCGCTGGTGCCTCTGGGAAAAATAAGTTGACGAAAATTCAGCTAGAGTCATGACGAATGTCCTCCTAAAATTGGAGCGACATACGTGCTAATTTGTGGACGTGCATAAATTATATTCACGTACACACACACACACACACACACACACACACACACACACACACACACACACACACACACACACACACACATCCTGCCTTTTATATATACAGATATATAATTGTCACTAAATGTGACTAGGGTGTTAAAAAACACCTACATTGCTAGAAATACGGGCTAAGATGCTCTAATGCTATAATTAACGCACATGGATGAAAACATTAACAGGGACCATAATTGTCTGAAAAATACCGACCGAGAATTCTTAAGACTGACACGTCAGTTTCGGCAATTTCCGTTGCCATCATCAGTTAAGCCAACTCGGTGTTCGGCCATTTCCGGTCCTGTTTCTCTGTTGCAACCTGCTGTTTATATTAATTTTGTGTATACACATTAGCGAATCGTTAAATCATCCATTAATTTGGATGACGAAAACATATATGCTAATAGAGAAACAGGTCCGGAAATAGCCGAACACCGAGCTGGTTTAACTGATGATGGCATCGGAAATTGCCGAAAGTGATGCATCAGTCTTAAGAATTCTCGGTCGGTATTTTTCGGACAATTGCAGTCCCTAATAGTGTATATGTTTTCATTCATGTGCGTTAACTACAGCATTAGAGCTGTTCAGCTCTCATTTCTAGCAATGTAAGTGTTTTCTAACATCCTAGTCACATTTAGTGACAAATATAATTCTCCATTTTGGTGAAACATTGCAAACTGCTGCTTACATTAATTCTATTGGGTTGGTAACTAAGTTCCCGCCGGGTTTTTTTAATCGAAATTTCTTAACAGGTTTAATAGAAAAATAACAACTAATTAATCAATAATGTATTCACTCTTGTTGTTTACAACTTCTTCCCAACGCTCAACAAGATTTTCAATACCTCGTTCGTAGAAATCACCCGATTTCGACTCGAAAGTTGATCCAACCAAGCTCTCAATTCTGCATCTGTATTCATCGAAACTCCGCGCATAGCCTTTGAAAGAGATGGAAAGAGGTGGAAATCTGTTGGTGCCAAATCAGGAGAGTTCGGTGGGTGTTGCTGCACTTCCCAGCCATGCGTTTGAATGGCTTCCTTGGTCATATTGGCGTTGTCATGCAGCAGAAGAACTCCATGCTGACGATTAGGTCTGTTCTCTTGAATTGCCGTGTTGAGTCGTTCCATCTGTTCAACATAGAGTTCCGCGTTGACCGTTTGGTTCCGTTCAAGCAATTCGTAATGGATAATCGCTTCCCAGTCCCACCATACGCACAACATTCTTTTACGTGGATGAAGATTTTGTTTCACGCGCAGTGTCGCTTGTTTACCGGGGCTAAGCCATTCCTTACGCTGCTTCATATTGATGTACAAGCACCATTTTTCGTCGCCAGTAACGATTCGGTAAAGAAATCATTGTTTGTGTCAATGAGTTGAGCGGTGACGAGCAAGCAAACCAGCAGTGATTATGGTTCGTTGATTTTTGTTGTTGTCACTTAAAGAATGCGGAACCCATGCTCCATACTTCTGAACATTTCCCATCGAGTGAAGATGCTTCTCTATAGCAGTGTGGGAGCATTCCATTTTCTCTGCCAGTTGCCTTGTCGTTTGACGAGAATTTTCGTGCAAAACTT
>NC_068983.1:39450938-39454138 GCF_001194135.2 Octopus bimaculoides | reverse complement strand
ACGAACGGTTCTTTCAGCTATGGCACCCTCACCATATACAGCACAAATGTCGTGAGCAGCTTTTGCGGTCTTAGAACCTTGATTAAAAGCAAAAATAAGGAGGCATCGAAAATGCTCGTTTTTCTTAACTTGACATTCCATTTTAATGATCTGAAAATAAATAAAAATTAACTAAAATTAACTAAAAAAAAATAATAAAAGTAGATTCCTAAATGATTCAAAAATAGAATTCTCGAAAAAAATAGATTCCTAACTTTAAAAATGCAATAAATTCAAAAAAAAATTTTTAACCGCGGGAACTTAGTTACCAACCCTATATATAGTTGACGCCATATACATATGTATTGAAATAGTTATCAATAGATTTATACATGAATACGAATGTAGTATGCATAGGCAGATATAAATTGATGCCCGAATATAAACTGACGCCGCACATATAAAAACAAAATTGAAAAATGATGCGGGGCGAAACTGCTGTGACGAAATCCTACCATTTTCTATTTAGCTTATTTTTATTTTTGTATTCAAATTTGTTCACAATACTGCTTATCAGAACTGAACATCATTCAGGTTCAAATACACATCATTGATTATTATTTCATAAATTAAATATTTAATGATTTATTCAATAAAATCATTTTCAGAAAATCATTAACGGACAAATATTTTATATAATACAGTTTTAGTATCTATACCGTAATTAAAATTTAAATTCCTAGAATTGATGGCCAAAGAAGTGAAGATTTATCTCGTTAACATATATCCTTTTAATCATAAGCATAGGATGCATTTTTATTTTGTTTTCGTTTTTCAGGAGTGTTTATGACCAGAGGTTACAAGTTTGGTAGCTTGGTAGCTTTCATAAATATTTTTGCAATTTTGCCGTCTCTAACATGTTTGCTGCGTGTGTGTATGTGTGCGTGTATGTATGTATGTATGTATGTATTCTTTAAGTTTTATTCAAGTTCTGAAGAGAGTTCAAGCCGGTTTCTAACAAAGCAATAAGACCTTTGGAGTGGAGAGGTCCCGGTGTTTGTAAATATGTGATTCAGTTGGTATGTTGGTTGAGCTGTCGATGCATACACCAAAGTGTATGCATCAATTCCCATAAGAACCTCACATGGAGAAATTTTTAATGTATCCATGTGTATATATGTACATAGGTAGGTAGGTAGGTAGGTAGGTAGGTAGGTATTCGAAGTAACGATAAACCCTTTAGTTGCATAAATAAGATGTTGTGGCATTCCGTCGGTTACGACGACGAGGGTTCCAGTTGATCTGATCAACAGGACAGCCTGCTCGTGAAATTAACGTGTAAGTCGCTGAGCACTCCACGGACTCGTGTACCCTTAACGTAGTTCTCGGGGAGATTCAGCGTGACACAGTGTGCGACAGTTTGAAATACAAGCACAACAGAAACAAAAAGAAAGAGTGAGAGAAAGTTGTGATGAAAGAATACAGCAGGGTTCGCCACTATCCACTGCCGGAGCCTCGTGGAGCTTTAGAGGTTTTCGCTCAATAAACACTCACAACGCCCGGTCTGGGAATCGAAACCGCGATCCCACGACCGTGAGTCCGCTGCCATTACCACTGGGCCGTTGGGCCTCCACATATAAGATGTAACTGTTACTCTACTGGAAAGTATTGAGCGATCCTCCATTTTAAATATATATAAAATGATAGCAAAAATTATTTGTATGTATTTATGCCTGGGTATATCTATGTATATATAATTATGAGTGTGTTTATGAACACAGGTTTGTGTGTCTGCGAGTGTATGCACGGCCGTGTGTGTGTGTATCTGCGTGTGTGTTTATGTGCGTATATCTATGTATTCTTTTATTCTTTTTACTTGTTTCAGTCGTTTGACAGCGGCCATGCTGGAGCACCGCCTTTAGTCGAACAAATCGACCCCAGTACTTATTCTTTGTAAGCCTAGTACTTATTCTATCGGTCTCTTTTGCCGAACCGCTAGATTACGGGGACGTAAACACTCCAGCATCGGTTGTCATGCGATGGTGGACGACAAACACAGATACAGAAATACATACATATATATATATATATATATATATGACGGGTTTCTTTCAATTTCCGGTCTACCAGATCTATTCACAAGGCTTTGGTCGGCCCGAGGCTATAATAGAAGACACTTGCCCAAGTTGCCATTCAGTGGGACTGAACCCGGAACCATGTGGTCGGAAGCTTCTTACCACACAACCACTCCTGCGCCTATGTATGTATATATAAATATATATAAATATATGTATTTATATATACAACTATATATGTATATACATTATGTGTGTGTGTTCGTGCGTGACTGCGTGCGCGCGTGCGTCTGTGTGTGCGTTGGAGACAGTTCTCAATTTCTTTGTAAACACTTCTACGCTTTGACTTTAACATTTATTTTTCTTTATTTTTCTGTTTAAGAATTCTTACATTGACTTATTCGTTCACTAAACTCTGTTGTTTGGAATAAAACATTCCTTAGCTCTGTAAAAGTTTCGAGACTTTCTGGATATCTTCCGGTGTAAGAACTGTAATAGGGATTGTTATTGGTGTTTTCTATTATAGTCACGAAGTATACAAACACTATTTTCTCCGCTTATTCTTTGCTATCACTGAATTTTAAATTTTCTGTCCATTAACGTCAGTGGATTTTTGTTTTTGTTTTTATTTTCCAGCAACATGGTTTTAAGGTAATGACTGGCAATAATTTGGAACTAAAATAAGCTATATGTATGTACTTTGTGTTATATTTTGCAGTCGTTTAGCTTCAATGATATTCTGTATCAGATATTTGTATTATCTCATTCGTATTGTTCCATCTGCTTTTATTATGCGTAGTCAAATGCTGAGAAAATGTGGTAGATGTCTACCCAGTGTAGCAGTCAAAGTCATGAAGTTTATAACTATTGTATTTACACCTAAAATAACGGACGCAGCTTAGCTGTTTTCTTTTGAAGTCTGCTTCACAACCACGTTAGTACGAGTTCAAACCGTGATGAAAAAATACTTGTACATGATATCACTATCTTGGGCAAGTATTTCAGCTATTGTAGAAATATCTTGACTTGAACTTCATTAGTGAAATATGGTGGAAACTTAACAGAAACTGTTGCATACTTTTGTGTGTGTGTGTGTGCGTGTGTACTTGTGTGTGTGTGTGTGTGTGTGTGTGTGTGTGTGTGTGT
>NC_068983.1:39448589-39450854 GCF_001194135.2 Octopus bimaculoides | reverse complement strand
TGTGTGTGTGTGTGTGTGTGTGTGTGTGTGTGTGTGTGTGTGTGTGTGTGTGTGTGTGTGTGTTTGCGTGTGCATGTTTCCATGTATTTATATACGTGTGTACGTGTCCGGAAAACAGAATCATTTCGTCCGTCTTTACCATCAAAGACGACGACCTTCTAAGTTCAAATTCCACTAAGGTCAACGATGCTTCTCATCCTCTTGGGATTGATAAAATTAATACCAGTTAAATACGGGGGTTAACGATGCCAACTAAACTCCTCTCTCCGAAATTAGTATCCTTTACTAAAACATGAAGCATTATTATTATAATGGCGGTCGATTTACAGCATCTTAATAGTGACAGGAAAACTATTTTGCAGTGTTTCTACCAGCTTTTCCCGTTCCGTGTTCAAATCCCGCTACGGTCAAGATTGCTTTCACCCCACTCAGGGGTCGATAAAACAAAATACCAGTATAGTACTGAGTCGATGTCATAGACTAACCTCGCCTCTAAAAATTACCGGCCTTGTGCCTAAATACCAGGCATCTATTATTATTGTTGTTGTTGTTACGGTGATGTTGTTGTTTGTTGTTGTTGCTGCTGCTGTTTTTGTTGTTGTTGTTGTTGTTGTTGCCTTCTTTTCATAGCTAGCAGGTGGTGGGTATTTCCAGTGAAAGGTGAGAAAATTTGATCGCATACCCCGATAAATCACATCCACTCAACTGCATTCACTCTCGAAACCTCTTGAAACTGTAATGGCGTCTGATGTAATTAAGACACGAAATTATCCACTCTGCTGTATATTTTATGCTGCTCTCTGCTATTCTGAATTCTCTGATAACCAGTTGTTCTGTATATAGAGTACTGATTTACATATTTTATGGTGCTGCGACGAATCACAATTGCTGGGTTTTAAGTTCTTTTAAGCTTATTTCGAGTCTCAGATGTATGTTAAGTTTTACGTAAAAGTACTTCTATTCTATACATAATAAATATGAAATAACAGAGAATGGGAAAGGGAGAGAGGAGGAAGTGAGTAGAGAGAGAAAGGAGGGAGAGAAAGGGTGTAAGAATGAGAGAGTGTGGAGTAGGGGATAGGGATGAGGAGAGCGAGAAAGGAGTGTTGGTGGGGAAGGGTAAAGAAAAAGAGGAAGAAAGGCAGAAGAGGAAGATTAGGAATAAGACGAGATGGAAAAACGGAATAGGTGTAAGAAAGAAGAAAGACGAGGATAAAATTAGGGAGAAAAGTAAAGCATTGGTAGGGGGGTAAAAGAAACAAAGAAAGAAAGAAAGGAAGAAAGAAAGGAAGGAAGAAAGAAAGAAAGAAAGAAAGAAAGAAAAAAAGAAGGAAAGAAAGGAAGAAAGGAAGAAAGAAAGAAAGTAGGAAAGAAGGGAGCGAAGAAAAGAAAGAAATGAAACGTAAACAGGAAAGAAAGAAAAACAAGAAAGGAGGAAGGAAAAAATAAAAAAGAAATATAACGCAATAAATAAAAACAGTGAAAAGAAAGAAACAAACAAAAGAATACAAAGAGAAGGATAAAACGAGAAGAAATAATAAGAAACAAACAAACAAGAAGAAAGAAAGAAAGAAAGAAAGAAAACAAAAGAAAGAAAGAAAGAAAGAAAGAAAGAAAGAAAGAAAAAATGAGGAAAGAAAGGAAGAAAGAAAGAAAGAAAGGAAGAAAGAAATGAAGAAAGGAAGAAAGAAAGGAAGAAAGAAAGAAAGACAGAAAGCAAGAAAGAAGGGAGTGAAATAAAAGAAAGAAATGAAGCGTAAACAGGAAAGAAAGAAAAAACAAGAAGAAAGGGGGAAGGAAAGAAAGAAAAAAGAAATATAAAGGAAAACAGGGAATAAAGGAAAACAAGAAAAAGAAAGAAACAACAAAAGAATACGAAGAAAAGGATAAAACAAGAAGAAGAAAAGAAAGAAAGAAAGGAAACAAACAAAAAGAAAGAAAGAAAACAAAAGAAAGAAAAGAAAAGAAACAAACAAACAAAAAGAAAGAAAGCAAAAAGAAATAAAGAAAAAAAGAAGGAAAGAAAAAAGAAAAGAAAGAAAGAAAGCAAAAGAAAGAAAGCAAAAGAAAGAAAGAAAGAAAGAAAAGAAACAAACAAAAGAAACAAACAAAAAGAAAGAAAGAAAGAAAGAAAGAAAGAAAGAAAGAAAGAAAGAAAGAGAAAAAAAGCAAGAAAACAAAAGAAAGAAAGAAGGAATGAAAGAATAAAAAAGAAAGAAAGAAGGAATCAAAGAATAAAAAGAAAGAAAGAAGGAATGAAAGAAT
>NC_068983.1:39443704-39447667 GCF_001194135.2 Octopus bimaculoides | reverse complement strand
TATATATATATATATGGTGCACCAGCATGACCGCAGCCACTTGGCTGAAACACATAAATAAATAAATACGTACATATATATATATGTATGTATATACATATATAAATACATATCCATATATATATTTGTATATATTTGCGTATGTATATACGCATGTGTGTATGTGTATACATAATACATATACGTACATATATACATATATATATATACACACATACATATATACATGTGAATGTGTGTGTAAGTGTATGACTGTATGTGTATGCCTACACGTATACAGGTGCAAGCATGATTGCGTGGTCAAAAAGTTTGCTTCACAACCAGGCAGCTTCAGTTTCAATCACACTGCCTAACACCATGGACAAATGTCATCCATAATAGCTCAAAGCTGTATTATGCCATGCGCGAATTTTGTAAACGATAACTGTGTGGAAAAGCGCCGTACACACGCACACACCCAGAACGATATACACGTGTGTGTGTGTGTGTGTGTGTGTGTGTGTGTGTGTGTGTGTGTGTGTGTGTGTGTGTGTGTGTGTGTGTGTGTGTGTGTGTGTGTGTGTGTGTGTGTGTGTGTGTGTGTGTGTGTGTGTGTGTGTCCATATATATTTATGTATATATGTTCATATATATGCAAGTGATGGACTCTTGATGAAATTGCAGCGACTAGGATGCATAATTACATACAGAGCAATGTGTAGCTGCCGCAATTGAAACATTGTCGGTCATTGTTCTATATGTTCTTTCACTTGTTTCAGTCAGTTGACTGCGGCCATGCTGGAGCACCGCCTTTAGTCGAGCAAATCGACCCCAGGACTTATTCTTTGTAAGCCTAGTACTTATTCTATCGGTTCTCTTTTGCCGAACCGCTAAGTTACGGGGACGTAAACACACCAACATCGGTTGTCAAGCGATGGTTTGTCGGTCGATAGATAGGTAGGTAGGTAAATAAATAGGTAGGTAGGTAAATAAATAGGTAGGTAGGTAGGTAGGTAGGTAGCTAGCTAGCTAGCTAGCTAGGTTGATATGTGTGTGCATGTGTGTGTATGTGCAGGGTACACTTGAAATTACAAACAAGAGGAAAAGTACTGATACACGAAATAGAGTACCTCATAATAATTCTGCTTAACATTCAGTTACTTAGCCCGTCTGTAACGCTTTCACGTGATTAGAGAAATAACGTGATACATAAAAAGACGGAGAGAGAAAAGAGGGAGATTGAAGCGTTCATGACGTGAGGTAGAGGGAACGTAATTGTATTGCTTTCACGTGATTATTTGAAGGGGAAGAGAGTACAAGAGGGAGGAAGAAAAAGGAGAGAGAAAAGGAGGATAAGGCGAACAGTAAGACAAAAAAAGAGAGAGAGAGAGAAGCGTCCATAACGTGAGGTAGGGGGAATGTAATATTTATTACGTGGTTTAAAAAGTTAATTGAAGGTAGTGGTATAGAGGAGGAGAGTTTAAAATATTTTAGCATAGGAGTGATATTCTGATGGTGAGATTAAAGGCAGAGAGAGAGATGTAGAGAAAGAGGGAGAGAGAGACAGGAGGCAGAGAGAGGGGGTAGGTGGTGGTGGTGGTAGTGGTGGTGGTGGTGGTAGTGGTGGTGGTGGTGGTGGTGGTGAGTGAATAGTGAAAAGTGTATTTTTTAAATTGAACTAATTTTTTATATCACCTATCACATTGCGCATGCGCGTAATTGCAATTCCGTGAAATATTCACGCTTATTATTTACGTGGCAGATAAGTGCAATTTAACTAAAGGTTATATCATATGTACGGCGATATTTTTTATGGGAAAAATGGAAAAATAAAAGTGAATATCTATTTTATGAGTGGTGTGTATTAAGTCTATAAAATCGTGCATAAATTATATAAAGTGTGTATATAAAGTGCATTAAATAACCATCGTATTCCAGTTTCTTTCAGTTTTCAATGAGCAACAGATGAACGACTATCTTTCCATATATACACAGCACAGGCTACGCTTTCAGGTTTTTTGGATAAAGCTTTGAGACATAACTCAGTAGTTTTACCATTAATTCCGTGAAATATTCACGGGTCCCGCTAGTATTCAACAACGTTGAATGTATCGTCAATTGTATAACAACTAACATAATACCACGTGAAAACGTTGTTTGATAATCGGAAACATGAAATTTTAAGTTGATGTATTTCCAAATTTCACCTTTAAATTACATAAAACGCACACCTTTATTTTTCATCTTTTATCGTTTATTTGTTTCAGTCATTAGACTGCAGCCATGCTGGGACACCGTCTTGAAGTTTTTACGACCAGCTCTGTGGCTGATGCCTTATATTACTGGTCATTGAGGGGATTCTATCTTTTAAATTGACACCGTCTGATGAGAGGTACAGTTCTTGAAACAGAATGTTTGGCAGTGGCAGTTTTGCTACGTGGTAAATTTTTGGATATTCCCTGTATATCATGAATCACATGTTGACTCATCTATTTATTCTTTCACTTTATACAGTTCATGTCTTAGCCGCAAATAATTTATAATTCATATGAATATATCTTGAGGACTTTAATGACAAAAACCTCGTTATGACAAATTATGATGTTCCCTGTTGAGTACTACATGTCGTGTTAACGAGCATATAACACACAGATAGGTGGAACGGAAGAGACAAGCAGACATATAGAGATACACATAGATAACTATATTTCTATGTTTGTATATGACACACAGACACATACACACACATATATATATATATATATATATACTTACACATACTTATACATATATATGTGCATATATATATATATATATATATATATATATATATATATATATATATATATATATACTTATACACACTTATACATATACATATATATGCATATCTACATATATATATAATTATGCATATGTGTATACATATATACTTATACGTATATATGTATGCATATATACTTATACATATGAATTCATAAACACATACTTATACGTATATATATATACATATATATATACATATGTATATATATGTATATGGATACATAGATATACATACATACATACGTATGCGTGTGTGCGTGTGTGCGTGTGTGTATGTGTGTGCATGTAGCAGTGTAGGTGTAATTACTACCATTACTATTATCATCGTTATCATTAAGATAATCACCACCGCCATCCCCACAGTTGTAATTGTTGCTTATCTATTTTCCCAGAGATATTAAAATACTTCGTCTTGAAATAAATACAGTTTTATTACAACAATTGTCATTCTTGTTTAATATTTAATGATGTCGGATGAGAGTTTCGATAAGTTCGGTTTATAGATTAGCAATTAACTAGTTTACTCTTCTCAGATTAAGACAACAGAAGGACATTTACACCGTTATTCTTCGATACACCGAATTGATCAATATGAAGGCAGCAGTAACAACAGACTAATTCATAGTGAGCTTATTGGTTTGGGGAGCAGAGCCGAGTTAAGTGGGTTCATACGAGCAGGTAAAATGATATAAACGTTTGGGGATTGTCATAAAATCTTTACTCGGTCAGTAATTTCCTTCAGATTTCAACTAAATGTCAGAACATGTTCACATCATTCGCTTAATTTTCCCAGAGCTGGCTTACAATAAAGAGAACAATTGTTTGTAGGTCATGCCACATTCGTCCACTAATCAATCACTCCAGTTCGTAAATCTTTCGAGAATGAATACGATATCTCTTGTCCTTTACATTATTTTTATTATTCTGATTTTCTTCTTTTTTTATATATATCAAAATATGATAAAAAGCAGAAATTAACGATTGTCCATCATAAGACCCAGCAGGGACCCCCTCCTACATACATACATAAATACACTAGCACATCAACCTGCGCATACATATAATTATGTACTCATACGCTCATACACTCATACTTATACAATAATTTTGTATATATATAAAACCCTTGTATATATATATATATCTGTATAAATATAT
>NC_068983.1:39442312-39443412 GCF_001194135.2 Octopus bimaculoides | reverse complement strand
ATATATATATATATATATAGCTACGCATTCACACACAGATATGAAATACAAAGCACTCATATTGACAGACAGACAGGCAGACAGATACACAGACAGACAAATAGATAGATAGATAGATAGATAGATAGATAGATAGATAGATAGATAGATAGATAGATAGATAGACGGAGAGATAGACTGATAAATATACCATGTATATGTGTGTATGTTTGAGTGACTCTGTGTGTGTGAGTGTGTGAAAGTGTGAGTGTGTAAGCGTGTGTGTGCTTGTGTGTGCGTGTGCGTAAGTGTATACATATATATGTAGAGAGAAAAAGAGAGATCACAAACACAGCAGTCATATGCATGTACGCGCGCACACATGTACACACACACACATACACATGCACAATGGCCTACCACCATTATTAGAACCGTCACCAGTACCTTTACCATCATCACATAAAACAGGAACCAATTCTCTCTTCCATTAGCGGGAAGAAGGTTACGTTGTTTTACATTGCCTTAGTTGGTATCCCATCATCCTCTTACCTCTAGCTTTTATTTCGTATTTAATCAGAATCATATCAACTCTCTATAATTCACGATTCCCAGCCTAGCTATTTCAATAGGTTTCACAGAAATTTTCTAAGTTCGAGAAAATACCCGAGTGTAATATAGGTTTCTTCGTTTTATTTTCTCCTGAAATTTACAATGACAGCTTCTCTCTCTCTCTCTCTCTCTCTCTCTCTCTCTCTCTCTCTCTCTCTCTCTCTCTCTCTCTCTCTCTCCTTCTCAGTCTCTCTCTCTCTCCTCACTCTCTCTCCATCTCTATCAAACTATTTATCTAGCTATCTATTTATTTCTATCTCTACCTCTTTCTTTCTTTTTCTATACATCTGTAATACTTAAACGCATATATGTATATACGTGTGCGTATATATGTGTGCGCGTGTGTATGTATGTATGTATTAAGTATGTGTGTGTGTGTGTGTAGACAGACAGACAGACAGACAGATAGATAGATAGATAGATAGATAGATAGATAGATAGATAGATAGATAGATAGATAGATAGATAGATTGGCAGACAGAAAGATAAACAGATATATATGTACATAT
>NC_068983.1:39437647-39441920 GCF_001194135.2 Octopus bimaculoides | reverse complement strand
ATATATATATATATATATACACACATACATATATATTTATGTATGTATGTATGCGTGTATGCATGTATGTAAATGTACCTATGTATCCTTTCATGCTGGCTCTTTCTCTCTTTCATTCCAGTGGATTTAACCTTCGTCTTTTATCGTGACTTATGCGGTCGCCATATTTCATGATCTGCATCGTGCATAATTTGTCATTTGTCGTTGCTGAGAATCGAACCACACTATAATACTTTGAGGAATAACACAATATATAGCGTTTAGGTCATACTCTACTCTATTGTATGACATAATAGTGTGTAAACCACAGGCGCATGAGAGGCTGTGTGGTAAGAAGCTTGCTTACCAACCACGTGGTTCCGGGTTCAGTCCCACTTGGGAAAGTGTCTTTTACTACAGCCTCGTGCTGACCAAAGCCTTGTGTGTGGATTTGGTAGACGGAAACTGAAAGAAACTCGTCGTATGTGTGTGTGTGTGTGTGTGTGTGTGTGTGTGTGTGTGTGTGTGTGTGTGTGTGTGTGTGTGTGTGTGTGTGTGTGTGTGTGTGTGTGTGTGTGTGTGTGTGATTGTGTTTGTATGTGTGTGCATATTTGTGTGTCTGTGTTTGTCCCCCCACCATCGCTTGACAACCGATGATGGTATGTTCACGTCCCCGTATAGTCTAGTGGTTCGGCAAAAGAGACCCATAGAATAAGTACTAGACTTACACAGAATAAGTCATGGGGGATCGATTTGTTCGACTAAATGCGGTGCTCGAGCATGGCCGCAGTCAAATTAGTGAAACAAATAACAAAATGAAAGAATAAATACCTCTAACTACTTCCATACCAAACCTTGACATATATAGAAACAATGGTAGATCTTTCAGTGACCTACTAGAAATTGCAGCTAACTCTCCGTTGTATCCTACCACATTATATTAAAAGAGAAATAGCCTTTGATTAACTTAGTGAAGGCAGCGAGTTGGCAGAATTGTTAGCACGCCGGGCGAAATGCTTAGCGGTATTTCGTCTACCGCTACGTTCTGAGTTCGAATTCCGCTGAGGTCGACTTTGCTTTTCATCCTTTTCGGGTCGATAAATTAAGTGTCAGTTACGCACTGGGGTCAATGTAATCGACTTATTACCTTTGTTTGTCCCCTCTATGTTTAGCCCCTTGTGGGCAATAAAGAAATAAGAATTGTTAGCACGCCAGGCAAAATGCTTAGCGGCATTTCGTCTCACCGTTCTGACTTCAAATGCCGCCGATATTGACTTTGCCTTTCATCTTTTCAGGGTCAATAAGATAATTACTTGCAGAGTACTGACTGGGGTGGATGTAATCGACTTAAACCCTCCCCCTAAATTGCTGGCCTTGCGCCAAAATTTGCAACCAATATTAACTTAGCGAAGGTCGGCGAGCTGGAAGAATCGTTACCACAGCAGACAAAGCGCTTAGCAGTATTTCGTACGTCCTGACTTTCTAAGTCCAAATACCGCCGGTATCACCTATACCTTTCATTCTTTCGAGTCTGGCATCCGTTGCACCTGTACAGATAATGTCGATCTGATGGAAGGAGTGAGTTTATGGCTACACAAATATTTTATCATTATAAACAAATCATCAGTGTGGTTGTTCAGCAAGAATTTGTCGAACCCTCATTAATGAAAAATTAATAAAAACAGCTAGTTGCAATATTAAACCTTAAAGGATAATTATAGTCGTAAACTAAACGTGACTAAGGGTGTACAAGACACCTACATTGATAGAAATAAGAGCTAAAACTTCTCTAATGCTGTTATAATGCACATAACATACTTTCTGATAAGGGCTGCAATTGCCCCGAACACAAAACCAAGAAATCCCTAAACTGACAGGTCAGCTTTGGCTATTTCCGTAGCCATCGTCAGTAAGGCCAGCTCGTTCGACAGATTCTGAGCAACCTCACCTACCAGAATATATGTTTTTACCATAAAAATATATGAATGATTTAGCAGATTGCTAATATGCATACAAAAATTAATAAAAGCAGCTAGTTGCAATGCTAAATCATTAAATAAACCGCCAGCCAGCCCCGTCCGAAGAATTTGCAAGGATGCAAAATAAGAATTATTGCGTAAAGGAATGCTAATGATTTCAGTCCTTTTAAAATCATTTGCTCATGGTGTTAAGGTGTTTGAGAATATCTTTCAAATACATTGCTAACTATATACTGGTTTGAACAAACTACGAAAGGCAGAGCTTAATATCCAAGCCAACTAAATATGATCAATCTGATTCATGTAAAAATAATTTTGTGAAAATTGTCTTTTCATCTTCAAATGCCTATTGTTTCTATCTTATAATTTAATAGCTTAACATTAGCACTTCTATATATACATGCGCGCATGTGTGTGTGTGTGTGTCTGTATGTGTATATATCCATACGAATATAGTATATGTATACACACACACACACATGCATACGCACACCCCTTATATATATATATATATTATCTCTAATATCTTCTATTTGTTTCAGTCATTTTGGTTGTGGCCATACTGTTACACCGTTTTGAAGAACTTACGTCGGATGTATCGGCCCCAGTACAATTTTTTTTTAGCCTGGTTCTAATTTTATCGGTTTCTCTTTTTCCGAACCGTTAAGTTACGGGATGTAAACACACCAACGCTGGTTGTCAAGCGGTGGTGGGCGACAACACAAACACACACATATCCACTTCTCCTGTAAACATGGCATGCGTTTTGCTATTGAGCCAAAGCCTTCCTTTGAAATTCTGTGTCAATTTTAGAAACTTTATTGTTACCATCGAGATGGAGAAGGAAGCGATGTATGCACAGAAAGAGATAGATATATCATAGATAGAGATAAGTAGATAAATAAACTGATTGAAAGCCGGCTGGTTAAGTAGCTTTATAGAGTTCTATATTGAGCTATATGACGATCGAGCAAACGTGGTATCGACGGAAAGAGGGAGTAAGAAAAAGAAAGAGAAAAAGGAGCGGATTTTGTATGATTAACTGTATATACGAACAAGTTCTGAAAATAATATCTTTTCTATTAAGAACACTTGTTTCTATTCGAAACGATTTTAATTATACAAAGATTCACAACTCGAACGAACCTTAAATATGAACTTGATAGGAACTTAGAAACTATTAAATAAGCTATTACCTTTCCACCTGAACTCTGTGTTAGGAAACTGAACATAACCAATTCCATTTCTTTCTTGCTTTTAATATTGCTTTAAGACCGCGATTGAAAAACAATAACGAAACGGAACAATGTCGTCTGATTGAGAGAAATCATACAAAGTTTGTAAATGTTTCTGTATGCATTCGAAAATACCACACTATTAGAAGCATTAATTGGTTTCGCCTAGTGAAAGCATGGCATGGCAATGCTTGTGAGTAAAGTGTGTTTTAGCTGCTGATAGCTTATTAACAAGTACAGCAACATGTGATTGGCTTTTCTTGCTATGTAAAACCGTCCACACATCAAAATAGGTAAATGTCGGTTCACAACGAAAACACTCAACAGATTATATTCAGTGTAGCCGAATTGAGACGAGCGAATGCGTGTAAATGTGATCTTGGGGAAACTGGAGATATAATATTGATTTTGTCTAGCTTTTCATTTTAATTATTTATAACTCATTCTAAACACGACATTTTAAAGTTACTCTATTTCTGCAAATGTACAAAGCACAAATGACCGAGAATATATTCTGCGCACGTGAATCATTAATTCTTGTCCCGACATAGACAGGAAATTAATAGCCAGTTCGTCTGAAAATATAACATATATCGTTCGTAGTCTAGTGCTTTATACCGGAACACAGCTGTTTCACATCCACTTTATGCAGGAGAAAATGGAGCTAAAGACAAACTACATAGATATTTTTATTACTCCAGACAACGACGGAGAATCTATATAATCGATCTACTTACTGGAAATAGTAGCCGAATTTCCCTCAAATAACGCCAGAATCTTTAAAAATGTAGATTGTGGATAATGTCATCTTCAACACTTTCTTATGCATGTGCAAAGGCATCAGTTCCCAGACATATTAAATTATTTAACTGTGAATATCTGTGCATGCGAGGGTGTGTGTATGTGTGTGCATGTGTTAGAGTATGTGTGTGTGCGTGCGTGTGTGTGTGACGGTGTGTGTGCGTGTGTGTGTGAGTGTGTGTGTGCGTGTGTGTATGTGTGTGTGCGTGTGTATGTGTGCGAGGGTATGTGTGTGCGTGTGTGTGTGTGTGCGTGTGTGTGTGTGTGTGCGACGGTGTG
>NC_068983.1:39435498-39436974 GCF_001194135.2 Octopus bimaculoides | reverse complement strand
GTGTGTGTGTGTGTGTGTGTGTGTGTGCGCGCGTCTGTCATATAGTGTTTCCACGTGATTTGAAATAGTGATCGACTGGTGATGTGGTGTTGTTTAGACAGATGTCACATAAATGTTCGGTGATGCGGTCTGCTAACCTACGACCGGTTTTTCCACTACATGAGAAATCACAAAATTGACATTTAAGACAGTAAAATAACAGTCGGTATTCAGTTATCAGGATACAAACATTGATTGGGTCCAAGGAACGTAGTAATATTTTTGATATAGAAGTAAGTGTTCTCCTTATCATATAAATAGGCTTACTTTCTCCATGACTCCGTTATATTGATGATCTAAAAAATTTTAAACTTTAATGATTTTTTTAATTAATAATAAACATATTGTTCGTGTCTATCAGCTAATTAAAAATTATGTTTTCTAAAGAATATCTATCTTGCTTCTGTCCACACAAAAATAAATTGTTCGCTTCTCTCAAACAAATATTGTACTGGAAGTTAAATTTTTATGACGGTGTCTCACTCTGATGATCCGTAGTTTCAAATAATGAGGCACAACAAGACTAGTGCGTGGTGAAAACATTTACATATACCCGAGCGCAGTTTTGTGTATGTCGATGGTCAAGTGTCGTCACTTCATTTTCCTCCCAACTAATGTGATCGTATATGACGTAGCTATTGATAATATTCGTTGGCACTGAGGCTGCAAGCTGGCAGAAACGTTAGCAAGCCAGGCAAAACGCTTAGCGGCGTTTCGTTCGCTTTTACGTTCTAAATTCAAATTCCACCTTGGTCAACTTTGTTCTTCATCCTTTCGTGAATAATAAAATAAGTTCCATTCGATCACTGGGACGATGTAATCGACTTAACCCCTCCTTCAAAATTACTGTTCTTGTGCCAAAATTTGAAACCAATATGCATTGTCACCTTTAAAAATACTTTCAAGTAATTTTGGGAATTAGTTTTTGGGAAGAATGATGTTTGGAGGCCATTGTTCGAAGTGCTGGAGAATATGGCTCATCATATTTTAATTATACAACCCTTAAACTTTGTCTCATAAAAGACGGCTTGTTTTTCTGGAAACATTTTTTATATATATAAAGATGTGCCATTTAAAGTAGCAGAGGTATTGTAGTCCAGCGCTCTATTATTCATGACATGTCTCTGCCTTATTGATAAGATTTTGTACAAGCTAAAGAGCTCTTGTGACCGACGCGTCGTCCCGTCCAGGTGAGGAACCTCTACGCCAATGAAACCGGGAAACAGGCATGGCTCGAGAAGGAACAATCAACAACAATGAGCTCTATATATATTTAAGGAAATCAATGGGAATATGGTGACGGCCATTATTTTCTTAGCGGTGTTAGCGATTTAATAAAACAGAACTTCATCTGTGAATTGAAACAGTATGCAATTTTAGCAAACTATGCACCATAGGTTTACTCCAAAACGACTCAAATTATTTTCCGCAAATATA
>NC_068983.1:39431580-39434020 GCF_001194135.2 Octopus bimaculoides | reverse complement strand
TTGATAAGAATTCTATTAAAAATTAACTGCATTTTGAGACACGAGGAAGTTGTGTA
Organism: Octopus bimaculoides; assembly: GCF_001194135.2. Classification (NCBI taxonomy): domain Eukaryota; kingdom Metazoa; phylum Mollusca; class Cephalopoda; order Octopoda; family Octopodidae; genus Octopus; species Octopus bimaculoides. Next base: position 39,433,964 of record NC_068983.1, on the reverse strand, counting down.
GCGTTGCGTTGGGGCTGGCGGTTGCTGCTATTGTTGGATGTATTGTTGTTACGGATCGATTTTGTTGTTGTCATTGTTGTAGGTGCCGTCGCTTCGCTTCTAGCTTTCGACGGTCTGGTTGTGATAGTCGTCGTCCTTGTAGCTATGACGCTAGTTTCAATTGTTTTACTGATGATCGCGGTATCGGGGTTTTGTGTTTTTTCACGCCATTTTTCTTTTATGTGCGTGTGTGTGTGTGCGTGTGTGTGTGTGTGTGTTCATTTTTACCAGTATGTGCGTGGTGTGATTTTTTTAGTGCAGTCGTTCTTTCGTCTGAGCGGGGGGAGGTAGATGTGGTGGTAGAGACGGCGATCGTAAAAAGTTGTAGTGGGGTATTGTGTTTTCCGTTGTTGTTGACGCGGGTTGGGGTGAGGAGACTAATATTATTTTCTGATAGTTGCCCGTGGTGGCAAGCGTTGTGATTTTGAGTAATCTCCCCCTACTTTTTAAACATCGTCAAAATTAGAAAAGAACTGTTTAACAAGAGAAAAAAAAAGAGAAGAAAGAAAACGATTTTTTTTAAGTACATTATTATATATTTAGCTGATTTTTATTAGCTTGGTTTATTTATTTGTTTGTTTAACTGATAAAGTATCGAATCTTTGAACTACCTTTATAACTTTCTTGAAACGAAGATCTATGGAAATCCATTAGTGCTGCAAAAGCAAATGTGAAATATTCTAATTAAATTACCGAGGAGAACATGAAGATTTTTAACAGACTTACAGGCAACAACCTTATATAGGCCGGCAATATCGTTAATTTAACTTAGGGCGGTGGTCGGCAGAATCGTTTAACTTGCGGACAAAATGGCGGCGGATTGGGCGAATCATTTGAGTGATGGACAAAATGACGGTGGATTGGAAGAAATGTTAGAGTGACGGATAAAATACTTTGTGGTATTTTGCTACTAGGGCCTTCCCCATTCAGGGTAATCAACGGCGTTCCCAAGTAGGCCTGCCAGTCACAGATGTAGGACCGAGTCCCTGGCTTGGCACCAGGTCCCAGGAAGGCGACCATCTTGCATTTGCCAGTCTGGTTGTGATAGTCGTGTTTCTGAGATATACTTTGACTTTTAGTCATCTGAAGCCTGTAAAATAAGTATCAGTCAAATGCTGGAATCGGTTTAGTCAATTATACCCTCCTTCAAATTTGCAACTTCGCCTCTATCTCAGAAATTAATACTGTTTATTCAAATAAGAATTATATATTGGCATAGTCGTAAATGCAGCGAATTACAACCCCATATGCTCTGCCGAGATCGATAAAATAAAGTCCTAGTCACGTACTAGGGTCGATGTAATCGCCTATTCCCTCCTCCATAACTTTGCCTTTCATCCTTTCGGAGTTGATAAGATGAATACCCGTTGAATACTGGGGTTGATGTAATCGATTTACCCCGCTCTCCCGATCTTGCTAGCCTTGTGCCAAAATTTGAAACCAATATTAGCCCGTATTTATTATCCATCCTCACTGTGTCTATGTCCCTACATGAAATCGCTCCCTTCTCTAATATTCATACTAGCTGCGAATCACTAATATTTTTTTCTACTCTAGGCACAAGGCCCGAAATTTGGGGGGAGGGGGCCAGTCGATTAGATCGACTCCAGTGCACAACTGGCACTTAATTTATCGACCTCGAAAGGATGAAAAGCAAAGTCAACCTCGGCGGAATTTGAACTCAGAACGTAACGACAGACGAAATACCGCTAAGCATTTCGCCCGGCGCGCTAACGTTTCTGCCAGCTTGACGCTTTTGATATTCTATTCTGCACAAAGCCCGAAATTTTGGAGGAGGGGGTCAGTCGATTAGAACGACCGCAGTACGCAACTGGTACTTAACTTATCCACCCCTGAAAGGATGAAAAGCAAAGTCGACCTCAGCAGAATTTGAACTCAGAACGTAAAGACAGACGAAATACTGCTAAGCATTTCGCCCGGCATGCTAACGATTCTGCCAACTCACCGCCTTGCGAAATATAAAAAGATTTCTGCGGTGACGTAATTCTAACCTCATACATGGCTGTTAAAGGAATATGAAGTAACAGACCAGACATGCTATAACCTTTCCCATCCCACGTGATTAAAGAAAATTCGTCTAACCAACTTTCTTTTTCTTTTTCTTTATTTCTTTAGTCCTATAATGCCTGTTGCCTGGTTTTCATGTCATATAAGTGATCGAGATCACATTTCCTTGAACTGGACTCCGGTCCGTTGCAGTGTTGAAGGCTAGCAATTTTGAGGGAAGGGGCAAAGTCGATCCCATTGACGCCAGTACTTGACTGGTACTTTTATTTTATCGACTCCGAAAGGAATGAAAGGCAAAGTTGACCTTGGTAGGATTT
>NC_068983.1:39426593-39429617 GCF_001194135.2 Octopus bimaculoides | reverse complement strand
GAAACACGTGTAATCTTTTTATTATATTTATCTTATGATATTTACTTTACTTTATATTATACTCATTTATTGTGCTTTTAATTATTAATTTTTCTATATGTGATAGTGGATTTTCATCGATGAGTTCTTGAAAATTGGTTATTTTCCCTAAAACTATATATATTTTATATATATATATATATATATATATGAGACGGGCTTCTTTCAGTTTCCGTCTACTAAATCCATTCACAACTCTTTGGTTGGCTCGAAGCTATAGTAGAGTATTAGAGGATATTTGCCCAAGATGCCACGCAGTGCGACTGAACCCAGAACCATGTGTTTGGGAAGCATGCGTCTTACCACATAGCCACGCCTACGAAATGTTTGATGCGCTATTGAGTTCATCCAAATCAGGAAAGCATTACCTAAAATCACTGTCGTTTATTATAAATAGGAAAATGTCTTACATATTTACATAAGCCCGGTTTTTATACGAGATGCGAAAGGGTAAGGTTTGAAGCTGAAGCTTTTCTCCAAGTCATAGATGTGTAAATAAACTTGACTGGTCTCGACCAAGAATTGAAATGTATGTGAACTCTTTAACTGGTTGGCTGGAAGACGGCATTTATTCTGTAACACTGGCTATTCACTAAACAAATTTGATGAAAAGTTGTGAAACAAATAACAAATAATACTAAACAATGTTTGAAAAGTCAAGCAAAACAACAGGCAAAACGGCAAACATACCATGAAATAAGACATTTTAAACAAAAGGAGAAAACTCTTAAGGAAAGGTCAGAAGCTTTATTTAACGGACGTAGCTTTTCCTGTTTCTTTCTGTCCTCACTCGCCTATTTTCTCTGACAGTTCCGTCTCAGTTTGTTGTCTGCGCCAATGTTTACTTTTTCAACAACACTGTTTGTTGGATATTGTTTATGTGAGATGTCTTTTGGTGTTGATTCCGAAAAGGAAAATAGCCAGAAAAACAAACAACTTGTTCGCTGTTATTTTCGTACATCGATTGTTTAATTCTTCTAACATTACTCAGTTTTCTTCGTCCGAGCTATCCTTATATCACAGAATAAGAAAGTGAAGTTTAGCTATTCATCTATAATACTAGCAACTAAATAAGGATCTCGTGTGACTCATACATTATCGGTCGTCTGCTTTAGTTAACATTCGTATGTCGTAAAAGCTGAAGGAGACTTCGGCAAACGTTAAAATTTGTCAGTGTTAAATGAAGACTAAATATTGAAAATTGAGAGAATTTAAGAGTTGGAATGTGTGAGCAGTGACCAAATATTGGATTTAAGTTAACGATGCACTGATTCAACTTTTACCGTTTACTTGTTTCAGTCACTGGACTGCGGCTAGGCTGGAGCACCACCTTAAAGGGTTTAATAAAACAAATCGACTCCAGTACTTATTTATAAATCTGTTACTTATTCTACTGGTCTCTTTTACCGAACTTCTAAGTTACAAGGGCGTAAACAAACCAACACCAGTTATCAAGTGATAATGGGGAATAAACATAACTGCAACGCGCGCGTACATTAATTTTCAGAAATTTTACAAAATTCATTCATATGACACTGATCGGTCCGGGGTTATAGACTTCTATAGTAATCACGTGGTTACTAAGCGAGTTTCTCAGCTACACCGCCATGTCTTCTATTTACTAGCAGATCGTTCATAGTCACTCCATAATATATGTATTTATTATTATTAAAATATAGAGCTACATACTATGTTACTCTGATCTAGAACAAGACTTGGCATCTTTCTTCAACATTTTAGATCCACACAGGGAAGAGACAACCATCGATTACATTGACATAAAAGAAGAGGGTATAACATCGTCCATTAATGAGATGGACTTGAACACAGTGACAGGCCGTGTTAGTCTTCCCGCTATCTTTCGAAAGGCATGCAAGAAAGCAAGCTCTCGTAAAATCACTGGTGATACTTTTCCAGAGTTTCCTCGCAAGTAGCAAACTTCCCAAAATCTTAATAGAAGATATCAGATGCTCTATCCACAAAGAAGGAAGCATGGGATACATTGTCAGAAGGAAGCTGATCAGGTTTCTAAAAGAAAATGAGTTGTTCACTAACAATGAGGTATGGCTTTCACTCAGGAAGGAGCCACCTCATACAGCTACAATACCATGACTGTGTACTGAAATAACAGCTCAGCCGTTCAATTGTGGATGTGATATATATCGACTCTGGTAAGGCCTTCGCCAAAGCCGATCACGAGGTGACATGTCCCAAATTGTGTGACCTTGGTACCGTTGGTAAACTAGGAAAATGGCTGCATGTCTTCTTAAAACAGGAATCAGGCAGTCGTAGTCAATGGTACTCTCTCTTTCTCTCCCTCCCTTTCTCTCTCTCTCTCTCTCTCTCTCTCTCTATCTATCTATTTATCTATCTATCTCTCTTTCATTCGGAGGAGAAAGAGGAGGAGGAGACATCAAGACTAAACTGAGCCCCTCAAGGAACTAACTATACTGCGACCTCTGCTGTTTCTCGTGGCTGCCGGAGCTGTCAGTAGTCATGCAACTAAGCACTTCCGCCAGTTCTTCTGATGATACAAAAGTATCAGGGGCAATGGAGGACCCTTAAGACTACAGAAAAACTACTGAAAGATTGGATCGCAATATACAGATGTGCTGAAAAAAACAATATGAAGTTCAATGCTGATATGTTTCAAGCACTTTGCTATCAGCCCACAATTAAACTGCAATCAGAATATGGCGGAACAGAGGGTATTGCAATTTCAGAGGTTTGTGTGTGTGTGTGTGTGTGTGTGTGTGTGTGCGTAAAGGCGCGCGGCCTAGTGATATATATATATATAGATAGATAGATAGATAGATAGATAGATAGATAGATAGATAGATAGATAGATAGATAGATAGATATGGATATAGACACAGATATATATATATACATGTATATATACATATATTGTTTCAGCACACGATCTCAGATCAGGTCACTTGCTATGCAAGTACATCTCCGTATCTATCTATCTATCTATATATA
>NC_068983.1:39425269-39425852 GCF_001194135.2 Octopus bimaculoides | reverse complement strand
GAGAGAGAGACAGAAAGAAAGAAAGAAAGAAAGAGAGAGAGAGTGAGAGAGAGAGCGACAGACAAACTGACAGACAGACAGATAGATAGATAGATAGATAGATAGATAGATAGATATAACTTTATATGATTGTATTCGCATTTACATAAACACATTTATATACATATACACATATATATATACATATCAATACACACACACGCACACGCACACGCACACACACACACACAAATATATATATGTGTGTGTGTGTGTGTGTGTGTGTGTGTGTAAATCTATGTATACATTCGTATATGCGCATTTACATATGTACATATATATCATATACACACACACACATAATGTATACATGTAACGTATATATAGACATACATGTACACGTGCAATGCACTCACACACACACATACACTCGTACAAATATACATATATATGTATAAATAGCTAGCTAGAGAGTAGAAGGAAGAGGTATGGATGTATAGACGCACACAAATTTAAACACATATTTATCGTTGTGTTTGTGTGTGTGTGTGTGTGTGTGTGTGTGTGTGTGTGTGTGTGTGTGTGTGTGTGTGTGTGTGTGTGT
>NC_068983.1:39420831-39424319 GCF_001194135.2 Octopus bimaculoides | reverse complement strand
ATGTATTAATAGAATCACAGATGCCTTGTGGTTTACATGGCGGCTTATTGCATTTTGAGTTCGGGGTGGGGAAGGCTTAATCCGTCGCCCGGTTTAAGAACACCACCTGATCTTTCAGTGTCTTTAACCGTATTTGCGCTTTTACAAACATTCGGAGCCAGGTCTTCAGTTCGAGGTTAATTCTTCCCTTGTGAAGGCGCATGGCTTTGTGGTTTGGAAATTCGGTTCGCGATGGTAAAGGTCTTGAGTTCGATTCCCAGCGGAGTGTTGTATCCTTCAACAAGACACTTTATTTCACGTTGCTCCAGTCCACTCAGCTAGCAAAAATGAGTTGTACCTGTAATGCAAACGGGGGCCAGCCTTGTCATATTCTATGTCACACCGAATCTCCCCGAGAACTATGTTAAGGGTACGCGTATTCGTGGAGTACTCTGTCACTTACACGTTAATTTCGCGAGCAGATTGTTCGGTTGAATAAATAAGAAGAGAGAACAAGCAAATGTATTATGTAAATGCTTTTCAGTAACTATTCTGTTTTTATAAGAAATGTCTTACTTCATAAAATGTTGGGTAATGTCATGCTGAGGATTTCTAAAAAGAATGAAATAGGGCTATATGTGATTACCACTGACTAGAAATGTTGAGAACATCTTAATGAGTAAGCAAAAAAAATTAAATATGGATATTCTATGCTTATTCGTCCTTGTTCCAAACTTTCAAATACAAACTTCTAATCCCGCCCAATTTTATGAAGAAATTATTATCTCCCTTGTACTAACTGACTCCACATATTCCTTTTATATGGTTTATGTATAAAAATGTCTTATTTTGAGTTATTTGTTAATTAAATAAAATTTCTATATAAATCACAGTGGTTACTATCTCTTTATCAACATGGTAACGTCAATTATCAATTATCTGTATTTATATGAATTTATGTAATAAATGCTGGAGGGCGATAATATCGTTGTCTTTAACTATGACGTCATTTAAAATCAACGCAATCAACAAACGAATAGGGCCCAGTTTAGAGCCGAAGGTTACTTTAAATATTTAACTCTCAATAGCCTAGCAGCGGGAACACTATATAAATAACAAGTGCTTCATTGCTTTCAGACTTGACCTCAGATCATTTCAGAGGTCAAGCGTAAGTGATGCTTTACCATTCCAGTGCATGTCTCTTTTCGATCACCATAGGAAACCCAAGACTTTGCTGACGCTCGACGTTGCGTATAAGTACTTGGACTGTTTCTTTAGATATTTATTAATTTACATTTGAGAGATTAATTAATTAACGCAATGTTTGAAGATATTTCTAGCCTTGATCTAAATTCATTTTGGAGAGGTGAGTTAGTAATTTAGCAGATATCATTGCTGGTATAACTACGGAATGTTCGAAAATTTTATTTGAGTCTCTTTCAGCTTCAATGAATCCACAATGGGACATCCTTTCTCTATCTCAATCTATCTATCTCTATTTCTATCTATCTCTATTTCTACCTTCTCTATTTCTATCTATCTATCTTTATCTATCTATCTATCTATCTATCTATCTATCTACCACTGTCTTTCTCTTTCTTTCTCTCTCTCTCTCTCCCTTTCTTTCTCTCTCTGTCTTATTCTCCTTTCTCTCTCTTTCTCGCCCTCCTCTCTCCTTCCCTGTCTCTCTTTCTCACTCTCTCTTTCTTTCTCTCTCTGTCTTATTCTCCTCTTTCTATCTCTTTCACGCTCTCCTTTCTCTCTCCCTTTCTCGCTCTCTTTCCCTTTCTCTCTCTCCCTCACTGACTCCCGCTGTGCAAAATGTACGCTATTATGTCATTCTTACTATTGTTCTTTAACCCTAGATCAGCAAAGATTGAGCAATTCAATTGTTAAAGATATTCCAGCGTACAGGTAATTCATGAACCTATTACGCAATTTGTTATTTTCTAAGACTGTGAGTCGACCTCGGCGGAATTTGAACTCAGAACGGAAAGACGAACAAAATGCTGCTAAGCATTTTGCCCAGCGTGCTAACGATTCTGGCCGCTCTTTGCGTTTATCAATGACTAATATATTTTTATATTATGAGCACGCACTTCTTGGTGATCTTCGGACACGAAAAAAACTGCCATAAAAGGGGAGATTAATTGACATTGTAACAATACCCACCATAGCTTCACTGAAGGCCGTCATTGTCCAAGTGATGTCCAATCTGCAGTTTGCCATAAAAAGTTGCTTGAGACAAAAAAAAAGGTGCTAAACTAACGTAGTCAGATCAGACCACCATCTGACGGACATATGTTTCAAAACACATGTGTTTCAAAACCCTTGACTCCAAGATGGGCAACTTTCACTTCACTAAGAACCAAAGCCTCCTTTATATGAAATCAGTCGATATTAGTGATAGACAGCGCCTATCGATCACCAGGCCGAAACAAATTTGTATGTAGATAGTCGAAGTGTCTGGAAGTAAACGAAATCAAAAACCAGTCCAAATACGTTCGTGAGATATTGGAACCCTTTAAAATTTCTCACTGTTGTTCCTCAAGAACACATCCATTTATCCATTAATACTTCCATCCATACATACGTACATGATTACATACAAATGTATGTATATGTGTGTGTGCGTGAATGTGTTTGTGTGTGTGCCTGTGTATGTGTTTGCCTATGTATGTATGTGCCTGTGTATGTGTGTGCCTGTGCGTGTCTGTGTATTAAGCGAAGTGTACAGTATTATATATATACATTGCGGCTGATCTTACCTGTCAGTTTCGCACTAAGGGTTCAACGGAGTGTTAGGCAACAATCCGATTATGTAATCCTGCGCTCATCAGAGGTAGCCGTTATATATCATACATATATATACACTTTATTTGTGTTGAGCACTCGTTCTCACTGCTCGATATTAGCGTGCATATATACATACATACATACATACATACATACATATGTATTTTATATATATATATATATATAATGAAAGAAGGGACTTTAAAAAGTTAAGTAGAAATTTTTATGCAAAGACAAACAAACAATATATAATCAATGGTTAATATCAGTTCAATCTGATTGATTTAGTTCTTCAATAACTCTTTTAATAGTTTCCTTTGCAGACTTTTACCAGAAGTTCTTTATGCACCATTATATTCATTCGCACTCGTTCAAACCAATTGTTCTGAAGTCGACTGTAGAATTTGGTTTCCCTTTAAAAGTTGCATATTCTTTTTACATCTCTCACTCTCCCCTCTCTCGCTCTTCTTCTCTCTCGCTCTTCTTCTCTCTCCCTCCTTTCCTCTTTCCTTCTTTCGCCCCCCCCCTCTCTCTCTTCCAATCTCTTTCCCTTCCTCTTATTCCTGTAGTTCCGGCTGTACGCACGTTTTCATTTATGTTTAATGTGCTACTTTCACTTTTCAATCATTGTGCGCACGCTCACCCACCCACACACATACACGTACACACACTCGCGTATTGAATTACACTATGATATACATACATATATATAT
>NC_068983.1:39419612-39420539 GCF_001194135.2 Octopus bimaculoides | reverse complement strand
TGTGTGTGTGTGTGTGTGTGTGTGTGTGTGTGTGTATGTGTGTGTGTGTGTGTGTGCACGTATGTTGCGGGCTACGAGTGGACTTCGGTACACATTTCCATTTTGATTCTCATAATGCACTGCGAATCATTTTGGAGTACCGCATTCAAAGGTTTAGTTGATCAAATCGAAAATAGTACTTATTTAAAGTGTGGTTGTTATCGGTTTATGCGAAGTCAATTTGAAAAACTACTATACAAATCCCCTGCCTCTCTCCGCCACTTTGATAAAAGTAAAACCACAAAGTTATTTTGCCTTGTATGAGATCTGAATACCAACTGTATACCACATACAATCGAGTGGAGAATCGTGAAGAAATCTACGCCATTTGTAAATGGATCAAAGAGATGCATATTATGCGTAACTAAAAGGTTGCACATACTTTTTAAATCCAAGAATTCCAACACACTCTTTAATTGCAGACCGGAAATGTGTAGTAGATGCAAGCACATAGGCAAGTTTCTTTCGTTAGACTGGAGGACACCACTATCTCAAGATTCAGTTGGTATCTCCCAGACTTTAGCCTCCTCTCCGTTATATTATTCTACACCAGTTAGATTATTTGATTTTGTAGACAAACGGAACGAAGATCTTGGTTTTCCTACTTTTCTTCTCGTTTCCCTTTTGCATAAACCTCCTTAGTGTTCTAACATTTCTTTTCTTGTTTTCTCATAGACCAGTGTCCTGGTATTCAAGTAGGTCCAATGGTATGCACTGAAACCTGAAAAATTGTTTGGATACACTTTGCATGTTATGTAAACCTATCAAACTATTGTATCTCCACAGTACGAAACTAGTTGTAGCTTTTTTAATTGTGTGTATATGTGTATATATATTATCACCGGCATAATGCCCCTTCCAAGGTTCGATAGTATAAATATATATATA
>NC_068983.1:39418361-39418853 GCF_001194135.2 Octopus bimaculoides | reverse complement strand
GTATATATATATATATATATATATATATCCGTGTGTGTATGCGTATATATGTGTGTGTGTGTGTGCGTATAAATATACTTATTAAAAGCACACATACATACTTTCCTTCTCCCTACCAACCAACCAGCCAGCCAGCAAACAAAGAGACAAAATAACACTATCATTTCAAATCCACAGAGTGCTCTATTTTATATCCTCTAATGCGGCACAGTTTATTGCCAACGCTGGATTACGAGAGTTTTTCATGGCCTCCTGTGGTAAATGCATGTTATGTCAGGACCCCGTTTGATAGAAAATCAATTTTTCTTCCTTACTTTCAGTTGAATTATCCTTACAACCCTAAATATTTAATTAAAGCTGGTTGCTGCAAATGTTTCACGAAAAATGCACTCCTATTAAATCTTCAGAGTTATCGTTCTTAATAAAAACGGGGCACACACACACACACACACACACACACACACATACACGCACACACGTATGTATGTATGT
>NC_068983.1:39415523-39417873 GCF_001194135.2 Octopus bimaculoides | reverse complement strand
TATATATATATATATATGCATGTATGTATGCATATATGTATGCGTTATGTATGTATGTGTTTGTATATATGCACACTGTTACCCAAATATATTCGAATAAATATGCATACATCAAGTATGATAACATAGATGTATGTAGATTTTTTCTGTATAAAAACAAACCATTTTGAATATTACGATGCCGGGTTTACGGTTAGTTTGTATGTCGTAATAAAACTTTATATGTGAGTATTCATAATTGGAGATCTATATCCAAGCGTCTCTTTATATTCTATTGCCTACATTTATTTCAGCATGTTTGTATGTGTTTGTTCGTATACATGTACATTCATATATCATTTGTGTACAGTTATAGGTAAGGCTTCTAGTGTATGAGTTCAAGCTCAACATAAATCATCATTATCCATTTGCCTTCCAATATAGTGGTTCGTCGACCACTGTACTTAGCAATGTCGCTAGTTATTATATATAAAGCATACGTGGCGGAAATTAAGACAAACACCAGTATAGATATTTTGTTCCTACGTACGTTCCACCATTGTAGTTAAATGGAACTCAGCATTTGATGTCCCAAGCGAATCTGGATGCTTAACTGCAATGGATCATCAGGGAACACTTTATTGCATTCTGTTACAGAGATCAAATACACGAAACCAGGCACATGGTAATTTATGAGTATCAGAGAAAAGGGAGTAGAAAGAAAGTGGTGGAGAGGAGAAAAAGAAAGATATCTAATTCTACAAACTAGACTATACAAATATATTGAATATTTGGGGTATAGTTTTTGTACATTTACCCAAATTGACGCGCAGTTCTGTCTGATCTTGTCTTGTCCGAGTTTCTTGTAATATAAAACTCCGAGAAGAAAAATTGTGCTTCTTAGCTTTGAATGTATATATTTAACTATATGTGTTTTTGTTTGTTTGCACGTATGTATGTATGTATGTATGTATGTATGTACGCATATATGTATGTATGTACGTACGTATGTATGTATGCATGTATCTTTACTTTTTTACTTGTTTCAGTCATTTGACTGCGGCCATGCTGGAGCACCACCTTTAGTCGAGCAAATCGACCCCAGGACTTATTCTTTGTAAGCCTAGTACTTATTCTATCGATCTCTTTGGCCGAACAGCTAAGTCACAGGGACGTAAACACACTATCATCGGCTGTGAAGCGATGTTGGAAGGACAAACACTGACACACAAACATACACACACATATATACATATATATACGACGGGCTTCTTTCAGTTTCCATCTACCAAATCCACTCACAAGGCTTTGGTCGGCCCGCGGCTATAGTAGAAGATACTTGCCCAAGGTACCACGCAGTGGGACTGAACCCGGAACTTTATGGTTGATAAGCAAGCCACTTACCACACAACCACTCCAACGCATGTATGTATGTATGTAGGGACTGTTGCGATAGATAGATAGAGAGAGAGAGAGAGAGAGAGAGAGAGAGACAAACAGAGAGAGAGAGGGGTGACTGGCCTCCACACAGGATTAGTCAACCAAATTCATTCACAAGGCACTGGTCGGTCCGAGGCTATGGTAGAACACAATTTCCCAAGTTGCCACGCAGAGAAACCGAACTCGAAGTCACGTGCCAACCAAACGTGCTCCTAAAGTACACATCCTGCGCCTATGGAAACATATATACAGAAATTCTGGATTGTACAATAAATAGTGTGTATAGTATCATTGGTATCATTGAAGACAGAAGTAAGAAGCACCACATGCAGCAGTTAATCCCCAATATGGCGACTTGTGGAGATAAAAAAGAAGCCATGTTTATTTTACCCAGAAATTAATCTACAGCTAGGTGAACAAATAATTGGTAGAGTTTCAACTTTGAGCCATTACTGTATCTAAATTTTTCTACAACAAACCGCAAAGTATTTTTATGTATAACGAACACCAAACAGAAGACTTGAAATTGTATCAATATGCCGAGCATGCGCAGAGTGTAACTGGTAATATTAATATCCGTTTTATTCAATAAATGTTGCTTATAAACTCTTTAAATTATTTAAACATTACAGTTTTAATCTTGATGACATTGAAGTTGCCTTACGGAAAAAGAAAAATTTTGTTATAGAATTCGTTTAATAAAACGAAACCTTAACAAATATATGAGTTTTACATACTTATATTAGAGAAATGAAAAAAAATGATGCAGTTATACTGATGAATGAGACATTCAGAAAAAGCATGTATACATATATACGAACATATATATATATATGCATATATATATATATATGTATATATATATGTGTGTGTATATATATATATATATATATGTATATATAAATTTATATATATATATATATATATATAT
>NC_068983.1:39413574-39414327 GCF_001194135.2 Octopus bimaculoides | reverse complement strand
TATGTGTGTGTGTGCGTGCATGTATGTATATGTATGTATGTATGTATGTATATACGTATGTATGTACGTATGTACCATTTATTGTACACTGTATAAAGATGAGAACTATTAATAATATCTTGCTTTGAAGACACGGGCTTAGACAGGCTTTTATAACAGGCCTTATGTCTCCAAACAATCTCTGGGCTCTGAGCACATGGTCTTTTCTTCTGTATGCAAATAGAATAGACTATGTGCTCAGAGCCTCAGGATTGCCAGGAGGCGCAAAGCGTGTTATAAAGACCGGCCTGGATCCGTGTCTCCAAAGCCAGAATCTATTAGCAATTCGTATCTTTATATTATGTACAATAAATATTTATCTCTCACTGGATAGAATACTTCTTTGTTGATCTTACCTTAACGGAACGGCAAAGTATATATGCATACATATATGTGTATGTGTATACATACATACATATATACACACACACACATACATATATATATATCTATATACATATATGTGTGTGTGTTTATATATATTGTTGTGTCGACGCCCCCAGACTATGAAGTAAGCTAGCCCGATACGTAGAATTAGAGATATACTAAGTCTAGACGTCGTAGTAATTGAGTAAAGGTCATTCGAACATGCGATATAACAGTGGTGACGAGGATTTCGTAGGCTCACACAGCCACTGTGTAGTATTGCGATATAACATATATGTATATATATATGTGTGTGTGTATATATGTATATATATATATATATATATA
>NC_068983.1:39402923-39405532 GCF_001194135.2 Octopus bimaculoides | reverse complement strand
AAAGATTCATACATTTATACCATACCATATCATACATATATACATACATGTATGTATGTATGTATGTATGTACGTATCATTTTGTAATTATCAATAAGTTAATTACGTTTTTCTAAATTTGTTAGTATACATTTCCTTTGCATAGAAAGATAAATTTATAACCGTTGCTATTGTTGTTGTTGTTGTTGTTGTCACTGTTTATACGCTTCGTTTTATGTAGCCCCACATTGTATTGTCTTGTACCGTTCCCAATGTCTGTTTTTTTTTCTGAACCTTTAGTAGTTAATAAAGAAAGCTTTATTATTATTATTATTATTATTATTATTATTTTTATTGTTATGATCATTATCTTTATTATTATTAAGGCGGCGAGCTGGCAGAATCGTTAGTACGCCGGGCGAAATACTTAGCGGTATTCTGTCTGCCGCCACGATCTGCGTTCAAATTCCGCCGAGGTCGACTTTGCTTTTCATTCTTTCAGGGTCGGTAAATTAAGTACCAGTGAAACATTGGGATCGATGTAATCGACTTATCCCCCATCCCAAAATGTCTGCCCTTGTGGCAAAATTAGAAACCATCATCATCATCATCATTATTATTATTATGAAGGCAACCAGCTGGCAGAATCGTTAGCACGCCGGGCGAAATGCTTAGCAGCATTTGTTCTTCTTTACTTTCTGAATTCAAATTCCACCGAGATCGACCTTGCTTTTGCACTGGGATCGATGTAATCGAGTAGCCCCATCCTTCACAATTTCAGGCTTGGTGCTTATTGTAGAATGGATTATTATAAGATTTGCAAACATTATGTAAGCCCAGGGTACATTGTAATGGACCGAGTACTTTAAAAATAGATGCAAGGAATTTCAGTGCTGCATTCGGAATTCAAACCTTTCTGGAAAAGAATTTGTCCTTTTATCTCTACCAGTTCAGACATGGCTGTGTAGTCAAAACGTTTGCACAGACACCACTAGATTTTTGGTTCGATATCCCTCCGAGGCACGTTTGGCAAGTCATTCATCATAGTGTCGGCTTGCCAAATGTTTCTATGAAAAAAATTCGGGAGGCAGAATCTGCACAGAAGGCGGTCGTGTGTGTGTTTCGCCAATGTTGACGTCGGCAATGAACCCGATAAAAGCTGGTGCTTTCAGACCAAGTCCTCACCAAATCCCGTCGTGTGCAGTGAACCAGTGATTACTCTGTCGAAAACCTGCAACCAACGTCGGTGTTGTTCACAAAATGTGATATAAAAATAAGAATAAAAATAAATAACTAATCATATGCTGGTATTAAGTCTTTTTTCTTTTCGAACATCTAGCTTAAGACTTTCTCTTCATTTGTATATCTAAGTTCAGACCAAGTAGCATTTGTAGATCAAGTCTTACTCTACATTTACTATTTTTGTTTTTGTATACCTAAATCAAGTCAGACTGTTAGCCACCATTGACAGTTAGAAAATCAGGTGAAAGTTCTTCATTTCTCACAGCAGTGAGCAATACTTACGAAAATTATCGTAATCTAGTAATCTAACACTTAATCTAGTTCTACACTACCAACTTGTTCTTGCAAGCCTTTGGCAAAGTTTACTCTGTTGCAAGTATTCACACCATTTCCTACCCCAAAACGCCATTTTTTCTGCTGTATACACTTACTTCCATATAACACCAAAACCATGTACGCACAGTTCTAATGTAAAGTAAAGATCCGTATGCACACTTTTCCAAATGGTGTCAAGATCCATGTAGACACACAGTTCCACACAATTGTCAGATCCATGTACAGACATGTCCATATTTGCCAAAATCTATCTACACGCTTCTCTAAGTTCGTTGTTCATACCGTTCCACATAGTATCCATATACAGACGACATTTCTACAGAATGGCAAAATTGTCAAGACCAATGTACACACATTTACACACAATGAGAAGATGCATAACCACGTATTTCCACACGGTGACAAGATCTCTGTACACAAAGTTCTATAAAGGATCAAGAACTATATACACACATTTGTATAGCATAAGATCCGTGCACATACAGGCCCACACGTTTCCCCATATCATGAACCATGTACACACACAATACCATATTTTGTTCAGATCCATGCACACATATTTCTACACAGCACCAAGATCCATATACTCACTGCTCTAAAAGCCTTATGTACAGTTTCACAAAATGTCATGAACCATGTATACACGATTCCACACCTTGGAATATCTACACATATTTATACACTTAGTCAACACCCCTCTACACACTATTTCACATTCTGTCATAATCCATGTTCGCAGGTTTCTATATAATGTCAAGATCTCTATACACACATCTCCAAGAACAATGTACATACAACTTTACAGAATGTCATAAAGATTTATACAGAATTCAGCACAGTGTCAAGAATTATATACATGCGGTACAGCATATACGGCCAAATATAAACCGCTTGTTTGGTCAGCAGTCTGACAATCCTATCGACTTGGACTGCCACCAGATACTGATTCAATTTATTTAACTAGTTAATAGGTACTAATCTGTCTGAGAAGTTAATCTCAAGCAGAAGAAACGTTATACGATAGCCATTCAGGATGATTAACATTCGTCTGC
>NC_068983.1:39401134-39401902 GCF_001194135.2 Octopus bimaculoides | reverse complement strand
TATATATATATATATATATATATATATATATGTATGTATGTATGTATATATATATATGCATATACATATAGATATACATATACACATACATATATAGATCTGGATACATATATATACATATGTGTATATACATACGTATCTAGGTATATGTATATGCATATGTATTCTACGCATATATAACTATATATAAATATATATACATGTATATATAGATATATATATAACATGCGTGTGTACTTAATCGTTCCTACCGCATTTATATATATATATATATATAGTCAGAGAGAAAGATAGATAGATAGATAGATAGATAGATAGATAGATAGATAGATAGATAGATAGATAGATAGATAGATAGATGTGTGTATACATATGAATGTTTGAATGTACATAAACACATATATGTATATATGTACGTACGTAAATGTACTTAATTGTTTCTGCAGTATACACACGCACAAAGACACACACACACACACATACATACAGACAGACAGACAGACAGACAGACAGACAGATAGATAGATAGATAGATAGATAGATATAAATATAGATATATATATATACATATATATAATATGTACGTACATATATACACATATATAACATATAATATATGTATGTATCTGTAAATATATATATACATATATTTACACGTATATAATATATATAGATATAAATATGGATATATTTATACATATATATACATATATATAAGTATGTATGTATATATATATATATATATGTATGTATATATATATATATATA
>NC_068983.1:39399513-39400326 GCF_001194135.2 Octopus bimaculoides | reverse complement strand
TATATATATATATACATATATTTACACGTATATAATATATAAATGTATTTAGCATTCATCACTCCACTCTCATCACCTCCATCCACACAGACTCACACTCTTACCTCAACTTCCCCTCCTCTCACCCTAAACACACCAAGCTCTCCATCCCCTATTCCCAAATCCTCCGTCTACGCAGGCTCTGCAGTGACAACCATGACCTTGAGACTCAGTCTCAACTCATGGCTCGCCACTTCATCCTACGTGGATATCTCCTCACCACTATCCACACCGCTCTTACCAGAGTAAGTTCCGTGGACCGTGCATCTGCTCTCTTAGTGCGCATGCACAGCAGAGTTCAAGGTCAATCCGTGCGAAGCAATTCTACTCTGCGTGCTTTAGCTTCGTTACTATTGCAACAGTTCGGATAATTATTGAAATTTATAAAGATCAAGAGAACGGAGGTTTGCACATCCAAGTTCTCATGATCTTTATTGATGGCATTATTTTCTCTACGGAAACTATGCAGCCCTTATAAGGGCATTTGGCTTTACCAAGTAAGGATTAACCGAGTAGAGTAAATTTTAACTAACTTGAGTTTCAACATTCACTGTGGCTAGACAGCATTCCGAACCGATAAAGAGACAACACGGTAACCGCTAGGATTACATATCCCTCGAAACCATTTTTGGTTATAGATAGATAGATAGATAGATAGATAGATAGATAGATAGATAGATAGAAATTTTATTTTTATTAATGATTAACAGAAGCAAAAGAGTGACTCAAGGTCCGGGAGTTTCGTGCGTTGGTACTTATCAGACTATATATATA
>NC_068983.1:39395973-39399432 GCF_001194135.2 Octopus bimaculoides | reverse complement strand
ATATATATACTCCTTACTAAATAAGGTGGGGTGGGAAAAAGCTGCAAAAAACATCACAAAAATATCACAAAATACTGCTACGCAGAGATTCACGTTCCCGTTCGTCGGACAGTTTAGATTGAGAATGGAACATAATAAAGTTTGTACGTATAAAATACAATTTACATTGGCAGATACACATTTGAAATTGGTTTCTTTTCAGTGGTCCTTTCGACTGACGGTTTTTTCTAATCAGTGATGATAGGTTTAAAATCGTATTATGTGGAATGGAAATGCAGGCATTAAGGACTAATTGGATAAAAGCCAAGATAGACAAAGACCAAGTAGATTCCCAATGTAGGTTGATGTGCAAATCAGAAGAGGAAAGCGTTACTCATATAGTAAGTGAATGTAACATGCTGGCACAGGAAGAATACAAGAAAAAGACATGACTACCAAGGGAGAGTAATCTGCTGGGAGTTATGTAGAAAGCTAGGATTTAACCACACTGATAAATGGTATGAACATGAAGCAGGTAAAGTACTAGAAGGTAAGAAATATAAGATGTTGTGGGACTTTAACATTCAGACTGACAGAGTAATAGAAGCTAGACGACCTGATTTAGTAAAAATAGATAAAGAGAATAGAAAGTGCCAGATAATTAACTTTACAGTCCCAAATGATGTAAAAATCAATATGTGAGGTATATAAAAAATAGCAAAGTACGAGGACCTAGTCATTGAATTGCAGAGACTATGGAGAGTGTATCCCTGTACTTATAGGTGCATTGGAAACTATTCCTAAAGATTTGAACAGATGAATAAAGGAAATAGGCATAAAACGCAGTTTAGTACAGCTCCAGAAAGCAGTGTTATTAGGGACAGCCAGGATACTTAGGAGGGCTCTTGGTGTTATTTGTTGTAGCCCGATGTTAGGACTTTTTCTTTTCCAACAGTTTAATCTGTTGTATGTACATGTTGATGATGATGATGATGATGATGATGATGATGATAATAATAATAATAATAATAATAATAATAATAATAATAATAATAATAATAATAATAATAACAACAACAACAACAACAACAACAGCAAAGTAACCTGATACAGTACCAGGCAATGGCCCTCATGGCTTCTGATCTTAACTGATTGGAAGTGTTATCATGTACATTGTTTTGACTTGGTATAAAAGATGGACTACAACAAATATTTTTCTCAGTTGCAAAGGTTTGATTGTCATTTGCTTGATCTTAGCCAGTTGAGCAGTTCCCTTCGTGGCTGACGATATGTACATCTCTGATCACGAGCAGGAATAGTGGGGGAGTATCATAGCCATTTGTTGAGAGGAATTCTTTGGCGTCTGGAAACATGGGTGTTTCGTTCATCATCCATAAACAAACCTTATTCATGGACCTTTTTAGCTGAAGAAAATTCTAACTGCAAGGTCATGTGCTGTTTATCTTGATATGAGATCCCCATGTCGCACAGATATGGTGCATGTGCCTGGTGTGCCCTTGATAGCTGGGTAATCATGATGGGTATACTGAGCTTTGTATATTTTAGGGTTAGGGTCACTTTGATGGTGTGCACTGCTCTCTCACTCAATAAGGATAATATTAATAATAGTAATTCTTTCTACTACAGACACAAGGCCTGGAATTTGATTGCAGGGGACTGGTCAATTACATCAACCCCCAGTGTTTCACTAGTACTTAATTTATCGACTCCGAAAGGATGAAAGAAAAAGTCGACCTGAGTGGAATTTGAACTCAGTACGTAACGGCAGACGAAATCCCGCTAAGCACTTTCATTTATTTGTCACAAGGGCGAAATACCGCTAAGCAGTCTGCCCGGTGTGCTAACGATTCTGCCAGCTCGCCGCCTTAATAATAATAATAATAATAATAATAATAATAATAATAATAATAATAATAATAATAATGATTTATTTCTTTATTGCCCACAGGGGGCTAAAGATAGAGGGGACAATCAAGGACAGACAAAGGGATTAAGCTGATAACATCGACCCCAGTGCGTAACTGGTACATATTTAATCGACCCCGAAATGATGACAGGCAAAGCCGATCTCGGCGGAATTTGAACTCAGAACGTAACGGCAGACGAAATACCGCTAAGCACTTTCATTTATTTGCAACAAGGGCGAAGGATGAGCGGGACAATACAAAGACAGACATAAAGTGTTGGGGTTTAGATATAATGAAATGTTAAAAAATAAAGAAAGAAAGAAGGAAGGAAAGAAAGAAAGTATACACGGTATACACTGAAAAAGAAGGGAAATATGCATAGCATACAAAGTTTTTAAAAAAAAGTGGCGAGAAGGATGATAGAGATGTGGCCTTCCCAATACAGGAAGACCTCTAGAGATAATCAAAGAACCTCAGTGTGCGAGATAGCTAGCCATAATGTCAGTGAATGCAATATTCATTGTTTCTTATACGAAAATAAATAGGTAGGTTAGTTGGTAGGTAGATAGGTAGGTAGGTAGGTAGGTAGGTAGGCTTGTTAATATATAGATATTATTTGTGATGGGAGCTCCAGTTACCCCCTAATAAAGTACTAATCGTGTTCTGTAGAGCATTCAATCAAAGTTTGAGAACTTGAGCATATGTAAGATTATTGTTATTATTATTATTATCATTATTATTATTATTATCATTATTATTATTATTATTATTATTATTATTATTATCATTATTATTATTATTATTATTATTATTATTATTATTATTATTATTATTATTATTATTATTATTATTATTATTATTATTATTATTATTATTATTATTATTATTTCTATGACCACTATACAACTAAATCAGTAGACAGATACTTTTTATGAATAACTATTCAGATAATGATGTATGAGTTTGAACGCCAATTCCTTGGTTTCGCAGCATATTTGGCACTCTGCCATGGGTATAAACACATTCTTGGTTAACTCATTATACAGTAGTTGCAAAGTCTTACCGATTCCGATAGGAATGACGAAAAAAAATTGTAGGAAACTGAAAACGATTCATCTATTGTTATCTAATGTACGTCTTGAAATGTCCATGGGAAATGGATTCTAACATAGCAGCGTGTTTGTTGATCAAGCTTTCATTTTCAGACTTGTTCATGATAAAGCAACTCACTTCGGATTATCTACCGTTTATGAAAAGATTCGAGAATCGAAATAAATAAATAAATGATAGAAGAAAAGAAAAGTAAGAAGGAATCTATTACATAACAGCAGCATTAACACTAGGGGGAACTGTAAAATTGTATTGTATAAAGAGGATATGTGTGTGCTTATATACATACATATATATGCATATATATAGACAAAGAGAGGGAGAGAGATGGATACCTACATACCATATATATATACATATACATACTATATGTATATATATACTATATATATACATATATACATATACATATTATATATATATATATATATATATATATATA
>NC_068983.1:39394635-39395701 GCF_001194135.2 Octopus bimaculoides | reverse complement strand
ATATATATATATATATATATATATATATATATATATATATATAGTGTCATTACAATCAGTTCAACCATCTTACAGGAAATCTATCATATTACCACGATACAATAGCAATTTCTCCAACTGCACAATAGTAACACATATATATAAATACATACATACACACACACATGTATGCATGCATACATACATCCATACAAACATACATACATGCATACATACATGCATGTACATACACGCATGCATACATACATGCATATACATACATGCATACATACATACATGCATATATATATGCGCATACATACACGCGGAAATGCATGTAGAATGTACATGTATGTTGATGTGTGTGTGTGTGTGTGTGTGTGTGTGTGCTTACTACGTTATGCTTCCTTACAGATCTTAGATCAGAGTTCAGTAGACAGCATGCATAGTCAGTCATCCTATGTCAACATCATACATTATATTGTGTGTTCAACATTGTATTGCATGAGATATTCTAGCAAAGTGCATCTAAGCGATGCGGGTTCGATTATTTTTTTCCCCAACCAAGTGGAATTCTTATTTTCAAAACATAAAAGTGATAACTCCGGAATATCCATGACCATATGTTTATCATCGGCATTTGGTAAGTGTTGTGATATTGTGGCGTTCATTCATTGCCTGGTCTTGGGCATTAAAGATCTAATCGAAGTGTAACTGGAAATTTGAATACGCCCCTATTTGATAGATAGATAGATACATTTCTTTTATTAGCCACACAGGGCTCAACGAAGATGGGACAAATACAATGTAGAGCTTTTCTTTTTGGGAGGGGGAAGGAAGGAAAAAAAAAATTGGTGGTGTCGATCAAAAGGGATCGTAGGAAGGGAAAAAGGGGGAGTTCGATCAAAAGGGATCGAAAAAAAAGAAAAGGAAAGGCCGATCAATAGGGATCGTGTATCACACAGTAATGTTCTCGTGTAAAAAGAGGGGAGGACAGTTTAGGTTTAGCCGTGGAAGGAAAAGCCTACGGAAAAGACCACGGTAACCTTGGTCAATATTCTCATTGAAGAAACTATAACAGTAAGTG
>NC_068983.1:39389212-39392804 GCF_001194135.2 Octopus bimaculoides | reverse complement strand
AGATAGATAGATAGATAGATAGATAGATAGATAGATAGATAGATAGATAGATAGATAGATATACATATATATATATACATATGTATTAAATGGAGCACTAGGTTCTGAATGCTTAAAGGAGAATCTGGATAAACTGGGATTTTCAGAAAGAGAAATCGACCGGCTAATTTGCACATTACAAGTGCAATCTGTGAGTGTAACAGTAAAAATATGCAAGACTTTTCTCAAGTTTCAAATGTAAATTTGTCTGTGTTAACTACATCCCAAAGATGGAGCCTTGTATCTTTGTTGGAAACCGGCTCCCGCCCCAGTGGAAGATTTCGAATAATTAAAAAAATAGAAGAGACATACGTACGTACAGGCATACATGCATGCATGCATACATACTTACATGCATATATACACATAAACGAAGAAAGGGGTTTGTATGTTAGCGTTGACCAAAACGCGTTTTGCGGGTCGCAAAACATTAATATGAACTTGCGAAAGTATGTGATAAAGCTGGAAAAATTCTCCAGCTTTATAATTATTTACTGAGTATGAAACAAGATCCCACTGAGTTTCGAGGTAAATTTCGTTTTCGTGGTTTGTAAGAAAATATTTAAGAATTTAAAGACTGTATCAAACGCTTTTATTAATTCAAACTCTAGCCTGACTACTTTTTGCATAAATAAGTAAACGCTTTGTTCTCCGATTTCTATATTAGAACAAGCATTTTCAGCTTAGCTAAGAACGCTGGGTGTATTTGCCACTGGCGTTCTGAGCGACGCCTTTTGTTTTCATGACAATGGAAAAGTTTCGCTGATACAAAATATTACAGCTAATAGCGTTACATGTTTGTGTAAGCATTATAAATATTATAAACATCAGTATTTTACTGTCAGATTGTTTGATCTACGTGTAGTATTTTAATACTAATTTTGTTACTAGATCTCAGTGAGGCTTTGTTCTTCAGGAGTGAGGAATAGAAGGATCGGAAGCAGAGGGCTGAGAGAAATTTCAAGTCAACAAAAGATACAGAGAAGTGTTGAAGAAGTGAAAACAAGAGTTGGTGGGATTTAAAGATTTTAGTACACCATGGGAATCGTCCAGAAGTAGCATAATTAATCTAAGCTCGACCACACACACGCCATCTCTCATTGGAAAAATATTATTTAATCAAAAGGTTTTTTGTGTGTTACAGTTGCCTCAGGGGTTTTAATTTATTCGCTAACATAACATCTACATTACAAAAGTAATAAGCATAAAGATAACTTAAAACGCTACTATGAAGCAAATTGCAAATACTTTTTGTATGATTGATTTTACACCTGAGTTAGAATAAAGGTAAAACAAGTAAAGTGTGTAAAAATTATATCTAAACAGCCTGTAAACACCTCTGACAATGTTTAGTAAGAAAACCGTCAGAAAAAACTGAAGCCAGATTTTTTTTTTTTTTTTCAACTATGATTGGAAATATTGTTCGTGTCACTATTTTGATGGAGAAATTAGTAAGAAGAATGTGGCTGAAATTGCTGCTGCGTTATATCTACAAAACACAAGACTTCAACGACTAATAGCACAAGTAACAGTCTTGGAAATGCTACAGAAACACATGTCTTCTACATTAGGGTTGATATTGCAGACAAATTGTAAAATAATTTAAAGAATTCCCTTTCGTTCAGATTTGCTTTTGAAAAGTTTACGGACATTTAAGACAACGCAGAACTGACATTTGTCCATTCCATCTCCTTAAATATAACTTCTAACTCGCGATGTTAACATTAAATATGCAGCGAACAGAGCCTTAAGAAACGTCGGTGTTTCACTGATTAAATTCATCAAGTGTTGCAACAAATAGAACACTTATAATTATGAGGTGGGGAGGAGAAAGCAGGTTTAATAAACTTATGAAAAGCGATCCCAGTTTCCTAGAATTTCAACCAATTCATTGCATTATTTATCATGAATACCTGACCGCCAGATACTTCAAGTATGAATTAGTTACGAAAGCAGTTCTTCAAATTTTCAACTTTATCCGCTTAATTGAGAAGATCCATCGACGTTTCAGAAATTCTGTGGATGAACCGGAGCGTGAAGATAAACCCAGAGAAGTACCTAAGACATTGTAAGGTGGCTGTCAACCAGCAGGGTCTTGAATGTGGTTGTGGATCTTTTGGAATCTATTATTACTTTTCTTAAAGAAAATATTCCTCAGTTGGAAAATGATGAATGGATGCAAAAGCTGATATTCTTAACTGATGAAATAAATCATCCACGAATTCTCAACTTGGCACTCCAGGGAAACGATCAGATTGTATTTCTGGCTTTAAATAATTTTCAGCTTTCAGAATAAAATGAGTTTTTTCAAAGAAATATTATCAAAAAAATGGTAATCATTTTCCTGATCTCAGGTGGAGAGTAAATGCATTCATTCCCTGATATTGAATTAAAAGAGAAAAAAACACAAGTTTGAAGAATGCAAAGATAAATTACAAGAACTGCTTTCATGTAAATTCATTCATTGTTGGTTGATGTGATAGATGGTGCCAGTGGTGGCTGACCAATTCTCGAACCTCTGGTTACAAAATCAACTACTGCAGAAATGGAACTAACGGATTTATAGGAAGCCCTGGTTTTTAAGAACATCCACAACAAATCCCATTTAACAATTAAGTTCTTTGAATCAAGTCCCAAAAATGTTCGGGGGAGCGGGGCGGTAAGTCAATTACATTGACCCCAGTGTTCAGCTGGTACTTATTTTATCGACCTCGAAAGGACGAAAGACAAAGTCGATCTTGGCGGAATTTGAGCTCAGAACGTAAAGATGGACGATATGCCGCTAAGAATTTTGCTTAGCATGCTAACGATCCTGCAAGACGTGTTGCTCAATAGTTACAGGCACAAATAGATGAGAGACATGGCTGGTAGAACTAAACATATTCCTTTAGAAACAAAAATACCAAAAATAAAAACCATAATATATCATGCCATAAACAAAGCAAAAGAAACTCTAATCTTTGCCTTACGGAGAAACACTTACGTGGAGGGTGAAAACAAAGACAGAAATATGAATATTCCATTTGTAGTCACCCATAGTCCTAGAAAGCACAACAAACCTTCCAATTCTACATCAATCATTCGAATCTCCGAAAAATAATTAAAGAATCACAGACCATCAACAGCCGAAGACAACCACCAAATTGCAAAAAGGCGTAGTGTAGCTGTGTGGAAAGAAGCTTGCTTACCAACTACATGGCTCCGGGTTCAGTCCCGCTGCACGGCACCTTGGGCAAATGTCTTCTACTATAGCCACGGGCCGACCAAAGCCTTGTGAGTGGATTTGGTAGATGGAAACTGAAAGCCCGTCGAATATATATATATATATATATATATATATATCAATATGCATTTACGTATGATTTTTGGGATGTATGTACATTTTTGTGCACAGATGTATTTATTTATACATAGGTTTCTTTACATATTCATATATGAGTGTACATGTGAATAAGTATGGGAGCGTATTTGTGTAGATGTATTTTTTATAAAAAAATATATGTCTATATTTAGATGTATGTGTGTGTGTAAATATACATGTGTGTATATGATT
>NC_068983.1:39386348-39387238 GCF_001194135.2 Octopus bimaculoides | reverse complement strand
GTTGTGTGAGAGCGAACAAACAGCAAATCAAAGATTTATCTAGACTTTTGTGCAAATGCTAAAATTGTAAATATTTCCTTTTTTTTTTTTTTCTTTTTTTAATGAAAAACAAAAATGTTCAACTACGAAAAGCAAAAGAATATTTTATAAAAATTCTGGCAAATAAGAAAATGGAGAGGATAAACAATCGACAAACATCAGCCTGTAAATATACAATTATATCTATTTATTAATTGATTACAATCATATGTATAAGTGATCCAAATAAACGAATGAAATAAGCAAATAAATAAGTAAATAAATATATAAATAAAAATAAAGAAATAATAATAAATGAGTGCACAAATACTAAACTCTTACAGCTGTTTCTACCATGGGGTTGCCAACTATATATCCAGTAGTATATTGGATATTTACTATCCCTTAGATGGTTGCTGAACCTCTAACTTATACAGACATTTTATAAGAATTCTAAATTCTAAACTAAACCATAAATACTCGATGTCATTACTAAAAGCAACCTTTCCTGTACGGATTATCCCAGAACACGTGTTTGGAAAGTTGAACAACGAAAGCGCTTACACACAAAATACACTCCGTCGCTTACGACGACGAGGTTTCCAGTTGATCCGATCAACGGAACAGCCTGCTCGTGAAATTAACGTGCAAGTGGCTGAGCACTCCACAGACACGTGTACCCTTAACGTAGTTCTCGGGGATATTCAGCGTGACACAGTGTGACAAGGCTGACCCTTTGAATTACAGGCACAACAGAAACAGGAAGTAAGAGTGGGAGAAAGTTGTGGTGGAAGAGTACAGCAGGGTTCGCCACCATCCCCTGCCCGAGCCTCGTGGAGCTTTAGGTGTTTTCGCTCAATAAACACTCACAA
>NC_068983.1:39381881-39385418 GCF_001194135.2 Octopus bimaculoides | reverse complement strand
TGTGTGTGAGTGTGTTTGCATTTATATGTTTGCATTTATGTGTTTGCATGTCTGTGTGTTTGCATTTATGTGCGTGTGTGTGAGTGTGTTTGAATTTATGTGTGTGTGAGTGTGTGTCTGCATTTATGTGTTTGCGGGTGTGTGTGTATGAGTGTGTGTATGTGTGTGCTTGCATTTATGTGTGAGTGAGCGTGTGTTTGCATTTATGTGTGTGTGAGCGTGTGTTTGCATTTATGTTTTAGCGTGTGTGTGTGCGTGTGTGTGTGCTTGCATTTATGTATGTGTGTGAGTGTGTTTGCATTTATATGTTTGCATTTATGTGTTTGCATGTCTGTGTGTTTGCATTTATGTGCGTGTGTGTGAGTGTGTTTGAATTTATGTGTGTGTGAGTGTGTGTCTGCATTTATGTGTTTGCGGGTGTGTGTGTATGAGTGTGTGTATGTGTGTGCTTGCATTTATGTGTGTTTATGGACAGGCGGTTCTATGGATCTTTTTCTTTTTCTTTTTTTTTCTTCATAACTGATCTTTAGCCTTTCCGCCATTTTTATTCCTGGACAGATAATTAAATCTGGAATTAACGATATTTATTATTCACGTTCTAGGTTTATGGTGAAATTATTATCAGACACTCTCCTTTTCGGTTGAGCCCTCATCGACTTTTTTATGTTCCACTTAGAAAAGAAAGTGAGGATTGCGAGGAAAATACTTTCCGCCATCGAACTTATGAAAAGTGGGTGAATGTGGCAAAAGTGTTTACTCTAAACATGCGCCTGTAGATTGGAGAACAACAATCGGGTGAAGGCTTGTGTCCTTCATGGTCAGGATGATACCGGGTTTCTGAGGTTCCTTGATTGAGTATCCCTGATGGAGATTTTCTTGTATGAGAAGGACTGCTTCAAAGATGTTTTTAAAATATATTATAGACTATGTTTATTTGTATCTCATTCACCTTCCTCTCCCTTTCTTCCTCACTCCTTTGATAACTCCCACACAAATTGTAAACTGTCCTTGTAATGTCCCCTCATCTAGAGTCCCAGCGGTAACTAAAAAATTATTATTATTATTATTATTATTATTATTATTATTATTATTATTATTATCATTATTACTATTACTACTATTATTATTATTTTTGTTGTTGTTGTTGTTGTTGTATTTAAGTCCGTGGGCCGGCAGAATCGTTAGCACACTGGGCGAAATGCTCTGCGGTTTTTCGTCTGCCTCTACGTTCTGAGTTCAAATTCCGCCGAGGTCGAATTTGCCTTTCATCCTTTCTGGGTCGATAAATTAAGTACCAGTGAAACACTGGGGTCGATGTAATCGACTAGTCCCATCCCCACAAAATCCAGGCTTTGAGCCTATAATAGAAAGGATTATTGTCGTTGTTGTTGTTGTAATTAAGGTTGCGAGCTGGCAGAATCGCTAGCACGCCGGGCAAAATGTTTATCGGTATTTCGTCTGCCGCTACGTTCCGAGTTCAAATTCCGCCAAGGTCGACTTTACCTTTCATCTTTTCGGGGTCAATAAATTAAGTACCAGTGAAGGATTATTACAATTGTTGTTGTTGTAATTAAGGCGGCGAGCTGGCAAAATCGTTAGCAAGCCGGGAAAAATGTTTAGCAGTATTTCATTCGTCTTCCCGTTCTGAGTTCAAATTCCGCCGGGCTCGACTTTGCTTTTCATCCTTTCGGGGTCGATAAATAAAGTACCAGTTTAGAACTTGAGTTGATGTAATCTACAAACCTCTTCCCACAAATTTCAAGCCTTTTGCCCAGAGTAGAAAGGATTATTAAGATTATTATTTTTCGACTTGTCTTCAGTTTGGTCTTATTCCCGATAGAATTTATGTGGGTAGCGGGTTACTACCTGTAACTTTACATATTCACAAGCTTTCGATAATTTTTCAAATGTTCAAAGCCAATTCTGGTAATCTTTCCGGTTCCTAAGAGGCAAACTTTCTGTTGAAGCTCTACAGGACAATCCATTCCAGTTGCCTTCGACCATTTGTCTATATCATTATTCACAATCCCAAATGCACGAACTATTGTTGTTGTTGTTGTTGTTGTTGTTGTTGTTGTTGTTGTTGTTGTTGTTGTTGTTGTTGTTGTGAAAGTAGAAAGAGAAAGTATTTCTGATCGTTTATGCTGCTTTTGTTGGAGTTGTCACAACATAAACCTTTCAGATATTATATTAAATTATATTATATTATATTATATTATATTATATTATATTATATTATATTATATGCAATATGCCTTGATTCACGAAAACTATCGTCCGAAGAATTTGCTTTTTTGAAATTTAATTTCAAAGCTTTCACAAATATACTGCTAGTAAAAATTCCAGAAAAAAATATAGGCTAAATGTATTTGTTGTTCCTATATAAATCAATTATATAGAGAAATAATGCATCGTTTAGGTATAAAGTCAAAAGTAGTGCTTTATGCCTGTATTAGTATTCATTTCTTCCGATGATTTCTTGTTATTCAGAAATTCCCAGTATGTGCAAAACATCAGAGAATAATGTATGTTTGTATACATGTATGTCTATGTATGTGTGTGTGTATGTGTGTATGTCTGTGTGACTGTGTCTGTTTCTGTGTCGGTGTGTTTTTGTGTGTGTCTGTGTATATGCGCGCAATTACTATTTTCTTCGGAAGATCTGACATTTCGAAGTTACTCCGCAATCGTTCACGCAGTGATTATTGCATAACATAGTGGTATTCGCTGTTGAAACACGTGTAAAGATTATGTAGTATGTAAGATGTTATAATAAAAAAAATTAAACAAACTCACTTGTTTTCTACGCCTATACGAACATTCGCACACACACACACACATATTCGTGCGTATGCATGAATGCATTATATATGAATGTATACATGTATATTAGAGTATACTAATGTACATCAATAGTGTTGCAAGACATCCTCATTCCTTGTCCTTTATTCACAAAAATATGCATATCTCACGCTGCTATGAGATTGCACCAGCATACCTATGTGGGTAAGGTATACATGAACGAATGGAATCTCATTCCGATTGACTAGTTTCAATGCAATGTCTGTCAAAAAAAAACCTGCTAGATGTGTAGAGGATTGAAACGACACTTGAAAATTCGTAATAAACAAGCGAAAATGGAGCTAATGCAGAAATGAGACGTTGCTCCAATATAAGCTATCAGCTCTTCAAACGCCTTTCACGCTAGGAAAGAGCAATTATAGGTACAATAAGAGATGAAGCACTGAAAGGAGCTGACAGCCAACATATTAATCTGTGTAGGTATTAAATTTATTTTTAAGAAACTGACGTTATTCTCTCTGTGTGTGCTATTTAATAAACACAAATGTATTTTTATGAGCTATTATTAGTTTCATGCGATGAAAACAGCTCAGACAGCATTATTTAACACGTCTGGTGCCTTCATGCAATCCCTAGGCTGTTCCTACACGGCATAACAAGCTAAAAACAGGACGAGAGGATGATAACAGTATATACATTGTATATATATATAAATATATATATATATATATATAT
>NC_068983.1:39380803-39381310 GCF_001194135.2 Octopus bimaculoides | reverse complement strand
GTGCGCATTGATGCCGTCGAGAGGTAGGCCTCGAAACGGCGCACATTCTCTCCTGATGAACCCATACACTAGCTGGCTCCAGTATGCGGAACTCTCAACTGGTAGCACTTGGATGAGCAAGTTCTTCGCAAAATATGTTGTGACTGTTGCAACACTATTATTACAGTTACGTAGCTGTTGTGAGTGTTTTGTAGCTGTTGTCATTGTTGTGAGGCTCTTGCAGGTATTGTATACCTGTTGTTGCTGTTGTGTCGTTGTTGATGTTGTTATGCGGCTGTTGCTATGACAGTGTGGTTGTTGCTGCTGTTGATGACATAGGTATGTGACAGTTATAAAACTATCAACCATAATTCAGTGTTGTTATCTGCATCAGCGTTGTAAGTTCTAGAGAGATGTATGCAGACGGGCACACAGACAGACACAGGGACAGATATATGGACATATTTGAGAAGGAAGAGACACGGAGAGATAGAGAGAGAGAGAGAGAGAGAGAGAGAGAGAGAGAGA
>NC_068983.1:39379831-39380300 GCF_001194135.2 Octopus bimaculoides | reverse complement strand
TATATATATGTATATATCCGTGTATTTTTGCGTGTATTCATATATGCATGCATGTATGAATATGTGTATGTATGTATGTATGTATGTATGCATGTATGTATGTATGTACGTATGTATATATAAGATAATATGAACATATTACTCACGGCCATAGAACCAAACACATTTTGTATTTCGTTTCGTTTCCCAGTTTTGTTTTGTTTGTTTGTTCGTTTGTTTTTTATATTTTGTCACTTTTTCGTTTCGGTTTTTCTTCTTTTTTATTTGCTTTTTTTTAATAGAGACCCTTATTAGCATTTATCTTCAGTGATGCGTGTACACAGCCATAGTTGTTAGATATGGCCATACACACGAAACAAAGCGGGTTTCCCCCACCGTCTATCTCTCCATCTCCCTCTTTGAATATGAATATATACGTCCATATGCACTTATATACAAACATATATATATATATATATATATATATATA
>NC_068983.1:39378789-39379719 GCF_001194135.2 Octopus bimaculoides | reverse complement strand
ATATATATATATATATATATATATATATATATATATATATATATATATACACACTCTTTTTTGTATGCATGTCCGTATGTATGTGTTCATATATATCTGTATATACACACATACATATATACATATATGTGTGTAAGTATACATACATACATACATACATACATACATACATACAAGATAGATGGAGATAATCCTATTGTGAAACAAATACACAAGTTTAGAAATTGCCCTGTGGATTTTGCACATCTTTGCGTTTCTAAATGGCACCTTAACAGAGGCACAATGCCATGAGATCAGAATGTCTTTCTGTAGGGAATATTGAATAAGTGTATAAAATCTAAAGCAGTTTGATTCTTATCAATGCAGGTCTTAGAGAAACGGCAGCCTTTAAAATGCTGTCGCTGTCACTATAACAGCACTCTCAAAGATCGACCGGCACAAGTGCTTTTCCAGTTTCTTTGTTGCTTTCTCTCTTGCCCTCTTGTGTCTTTCCTTTATCAGACGAGAGAGAAAGAGAAGTAGAGGAGAGGGAGAGTATTAGATGTCGATGACAATAAGTGAACGTTGGCTGGTGTGTATGTGTGGGGAAGAGAATTTTGGAGCAACATCATGTTCGTAAGGGGCTGAGCTTGAGGTGCAGAAGGGCGTGAAATTTCTCATCTGGGTGTCACATGACTGAGGGTTCGAATGTCAGCCTACATAACGAAATGGTTCTCTCTCCCTCCCACTCTCTCTCTCTCTCTCTCTCTCTCTCTTTCTCTTTCTCTCTCGCCCTCTCTTTTGTTTCTTTCTCTCACTTTCTATCCAACAATATCTCTCTGATCTCACACTAACACAGACCCTCATGTAAATGTCTTATTGACATAGAAACGTATTTGTATACACACACACACACACACACACACACACACACACACACACACACACACA
>NC_068983.1:39373876-39378480 GCF_001194135.2 Octopus bimaculoides | reverse complement strand
TATACATATGCATATGCAAGTGTGTCTGTGTGTCTGTGCGTATGTGTGTATGTACGTGTGTATATATGTATGTACATATGCATGTATGTTTGTATATATATATATATATATATATATATATATATACATTTATATACATTTATACATATAAGTGTGTGTGTATGCATGTATGTATGCATGTATACATGCATGTATATGTATATATACTACACAAAAATACACGTGCGAGCGTATATACATCGATACGTACGTATACATGCACGCGTAGAATACATACATAATGCATATACATAGAGTATAGCTTAATGGCTATATATCTGCGTACTTCGGGCGGTGACGACGAAGTCTACGACAAAGGGATGGAAACAGTGAGTTGAGTAGAATAACCATTGTCAACAGACGATGGAGGGTGAGAGAAAATAAAAAGCATGAAAATCATTCAAGGAAAAGATAGGCCGCCATTGTAATTGAAAGAAAATGAAGGAACAGCGTAAGAGAAAAATGAAGAAAAGCTTCAGACAAAGCGTGATAAAAGCAATAGAGAAGCGGGTAAATGAGAAAAGTAGGAGGAGGAACATTGCGTTAAAAGAGTATGAAGTTTGGATTAAAAGGGGGAAATCAAGTGGTGAAGGACCTGGAAAATTGTAGGAAAGAGAATAAAGCAGGGGTGTGTGCGATTGTGAAAGAAATCAGTAAATGTGTGAGTGTGTGCGGTGTATATGTAAATATGTGTGTGTGTGTGTGTGTGTGTGTGTGTGTGTTTGTGTATGTGTGTGTAGAGAGAGAGAGAGAGAGAAAGAGAGAATATATACACACATTGAGATAGAGAGATATTTAGATTGAAAAATATAGGTATACATAAATACAGAGGAATATATATGCATATATATATGTGTGTGTAGAGAGTTATTTATATATATATATATATATATATATATATATATATATATACATACACAAAAATATATATATACACACACATATATATGTATGTATGCATGTATGTACGCTTGCATGTATGTATATATGTATGTATGTATGTATGTATGTATGTCATTATTCAGTTTATTTCAAGATTTCTTGCCAATAGAGAAAATACCGGTTCTAACCTAGATCCAAGGCTCCTTCATTGGAATTTCAACATCAACAACAGGTTATATTTGTTTGTGTGTATGTATGCATGTATGTATGTATGTATGTATACAGACCTGAGACCAAAGTTAGAATCTGGGAAAAGCAAAACAAAAAGCGAGATGAGGAAACTCAACAAGGATATCGAAGGATAATTGGAGATTGAGAGAACGAAAAGAAATACGAAGGAAAATAATAGGGAAATATGCATTTTAGATGTGACAGAGGCAGCTTCGTGAAAGTCACGTTTCTGAAAATCTAAATTAAATAGATAGATAGATAGATAGATAGATAGATAGATAGATAGATAGATAGATAGATAGATAGATAGATAGATAGATAGATATGTTTCTGTACTAGCCACACAGGGCTGAACACAGAGGGGACAAAATATAAAGTAGAGCTTTTCTTTTGGGGACAGATAAATAGATAGATAGATAGATACATACATGCATACATACATACATAGATCGCCGCGGTCGACTTTATCATTCCTCCTCCTTTGGGAGTCGATAAAATAAGTACCTGTTGAACACGGGTGTTGTTGTAATCGTCTTACCCCGAAATTGCTGGCCTTGTGCCAAAATTAGGAACCATTATAACAAAGTGTTCATTGTTTTGCCCTCCATGATATGTTCTACCTTTATTGTTTGTCTGTTTTTCTTCTTTTTTTTTTGGTGGAATGGGGTTGCAGATATATTTAAATAAATTGCGTGAATTATCTGATTTCGAAAGGGGACAAATTTTTGGATCGCGAATGACTGGAGTTTCAGTCATTAAAACTGCTGAACTGTTTAACATATCAAAAGCTACAGTCTGTAAAATTCTGTAGCCATTCCAACACCAAAGGAAAACCAACTCTAACATGTATCATTCTGGACGGAAGACAAAACTCACAGAGAGAGAAAGACCACAGAATAGTGAAACATATTATGTCTAAAAACCATCGAAATATGGCAGCAAGTGTGATAACAAGCCTAAAGCACCACCTTACCAACTTGTGTCAGTCACAATCGTTCTATTTCTTTATTGGGCACTACGGTCCGAACACAGAGGGGACACTACAAGGACAGACACAACACCACAATGGGGATATAAAACATAAAACGAATGATTAAATACGAAATGAAATATAAACACCGAGAACTTCATTAAGCTGGATAACTGTTGTGTGGACGCCCCCAGGCGATAAGTAGGGTAATCCAATATGTATAAATAAGCTAGACGAAAAGCGTCACGTAGAGGAGCCGGAGCCGTCGGTGGACTAGACGTCGAGTTCTGTAGAGTCGAGTCGTCGGAAGTGAGAGTTGAGTAGAGGTCATCCACACGTGCGATATAACAATAATATGGAATGGCTGCGATTGCTAAACCTTTCCTGTCCCACCTCCTCAATCATCATTGATAAACGGAAAAAACGGAGTTTAGACTATCATATATATAAGCCAGGCTTCTTTCAGTTTCCGTCTACCAAATCTACTCACAAGGCTTTGGTCAGCCCGAAGCTATAGTAGAAAACAGTTGCCCAAGATACCACGCAGTGGGACTGAACCCGGGACCATGTGCCTGATAAGCAAGCTACTTTATTTCAATAATTGGCCATTGAGGACTAACATACAGTGCAAGTAGCAGGGCCGGACAAAGACATTAATGAACATAATGAAAGATGATAAAGATGAAAAATGAGAGGGGTGCCGACGCCCACAGATCGACAACCCCTCGAAAACCTTGTTCAAAGTTTACACAATTAAAAATATAACATACAAATCAACAATATAAAATTCAATGCCTTGTAAGCAGGCTCTCTGCCGCTAACAGGCAAACCCCCATGGTCAACTCTGCCTCAGTATCGAGGCACATGTACTCGAGGCTACCACAGGTGACCGCGATCCCAGCACGGGTGTTACTGTTTATTATCTCTGCAGCCAACTACTGAGGCCACCTTGAACTGCTTGCGCAGGCCGAAAAGGATCTTTCCGGTCTGCACTCACAGTCCAAGTGCTTCTCAACCTTCCCGCCCCTGAGGTACAGGAGGACAAACTCCTCCTCCTCCTCCTCAGAGGGGGGGGGGATCTCACCTTTTCCTGCCAGCGGCACAGCCACTCCAGAGCTTATGTATGCTATATATAGGTATAGTGGAGATGCAATGGCCCAGTGATTAGGGCAACGGACTCACGGTCGTGGGATCGCGGTTTCGATTCCCAGAACGGGCGTTGTGAACGTTTATTGAGCGAAAATACTTAAAGCTCCATGAGGCTCCGGCAAGGGTTGGTGGTGAACCCTGCTGGACTCTTTCACCACAACTGTCTGTCACTCTTTCTTTCTGTTTCTGTTGCACCTGTATTTCAAAGGGGCCAGCCTTGTCACACTTTGTGTCACACTGAATCTCTCGAAAGAACTACGTTAAGAGTACATGTGTCTGTGGAGTGCTCAGCCACTTGCACGTTAATTACACGAGCAGGTTGTTCCGTTGACTGGATCAACTGGAACTCTCGTCGTCGTCGTAACCGATGAAATGCCACGATGTATGTATGTTATGTATATATGTATATATATATGTGTATGTATATATATATGTGTATTATGTATATATGCTATGTATGTATGTATGTATGTATGTATTGTATATATTCTAATATATTCCGGTTTCAAATACTATTTATTCATAATGCTATTGCTGTCTGGTGTCTGTAAAAATGGTTGAATGCATAAAGCACTGAATTTTGAGCCAGAGTGACACGTGTTCGATACTGCCTCTAGTATTTCGTTGATTCTCGAAGTAGGACTTAGAATAGGCTCCAGTGTTGCAGAAAGAATGTTATTAATTATTCTTGATTGATTTACCGTGTCATAGGCTGTTATTCTTACATTAATTTTAGTTTCCCAAATATTTCCCGAGTTAATATTTGATCACGTATTGCGACTTCAGCAACTGCATCATGGGAATGCTATTACCGCACACACACACACACACATACACACACACATGCACTGCTGTGTTTCCTTTATTTTGTCATAATAATAACATACTTTTGAAACCCTGGTCACAAGCACTTTATTCCTCTGTAACTGTTGAAGTCTTTTGTTACCTAATTCCAATAGTTTATGATGGCCGTGTCTTCAACTATTGTATCACCTTCCACCATTTCCCCTTATCTTTGACCTCCCCTCTTTTCCTTTTTTATGTATCTTTGTCTCCCTCTCTTTCTCCCTTTATATATATATATATATATATATATATATATATATGTATGTACATTCGTTTCTGCCTATATTTATCTCTTTTCCGTTCTGTTATGTATTTTCCCACTTCGCCCTCCTCCCCTTGTTGGTGTCGTCCCCTCCGCTAAGAAGATCAAAGAGAAGAGCAGAAAAAAAGAGAGAAAGATACAATGAATGGGAGACAGAGAGAGAAAGATAGAAAAAAGAAGG
This sequence comes from Octopus bimaculoides, assembly GCF_001194135.2. Taxonomy (NCBI): domain Eukaryota; kingdom Metazoa; phylum Mollusca; class Cephalopoda; order Octopoda; family Octopodidae; genus Octopus; species Octopus bimaculoides. The sequence continues at coordinate 39,373,920 of NC_068983.1, read as the reverse complement.
AAAGAAGGAGGGACTAGGATAAGAAGAGTGAAGTAAAACAGCAA
>NC_068983.1:39372795-39373122 GCF_001194135.2 Octopus bimaculoides | reverse complement strand
TATATATATATATATATATATATGTATGTATGTATGTGTGCGTGGATGTGTGAGTGTGTATAAATTGTATGACTAAAGGTAATAAATGTATGGCGAAAAGAGTTATAAAAATATGTGTGTGCGCGTGTGTGGTGTGTGTGTGTCTGTGTTTGTGTGTATATATGGGGGGTGTTTATGTGTGTGTGTGTGTGTGCGTGTGTGTGTGTGTGCGCGCGCATACAAACATAGTATCAGTGACCAGGTAATAGATCTCTGGCGAAAGTCTTTGATATATACTAATATATTCCGGTTTCACATACTATTTATTCATAAAGCTATTGCTGTCTC
>NC_068983.1:39370873-39371259 GCF_001194135.2 Octopus bimaculoides | reverse complement strand
ATATATATATAGGTATGCTCGAAAAAGAAACAAATTACAGACCGCTCAACTCGCGTATTGATTCTTATATGTTCGTACTAAAAGTTGTTTGATTCAGATTTATGTTGCTGAAAGAAGGTCATACCTTCTGAATAACAATCAGCTTCATTCACGAAGACACGTGGTCTTTGCATCTGTGAAACTTTTGCCAATGCAGATCTGAGTCGTCAACTTGTTACTATAATTATATGCACACACACATATATATATGTATATATATATGTGTGTGTGTGTGTGCATTTATATAAATGCATATAGGTAGGTGTATATCAGTATGTGTGTGTATGTCTATGTATAAATATATACGCATCAATATATATATATATATATATATATATATATATATA
>NC_068983.1:39369276-39369715 GCF_001194135.2 Octopus bimaculoides | reverse complement strand
CTCTCTCTCTCTCTCTCTCTCTCTCTCTCTCTCTCTCTCTCTCTCTCTCTCTCCATTTCTCTCCCTCCGCTTGTTAATTTTCTTGTTGTGTCTCTCTCTGAACCAATCTCTTGACCTATCTGTCTATCTACATAGCTTTTATCTTTTCTCTATTCTCACACTCGTTTTCTAACCCTTCCCGTCTCGTACACAATTTGTTCTGTATAAGTCTATATAAGAAATAATCATACACATATACATACTTATACAAACAATTAGACAGATACATAAATACATAGGTACATGCATACGTATACATATATCCATATATACATACACACACGTGTACGTATGTATGCATATACGATATATGTATGTGTATGCGTTTATATACATATGTGTGTGTGTGTGTGTGTGTGTGTTTGTGTGCGTGTAGATATATAGTATATATATATATATA
>NC_068983.1:39366394-39368942 GCF_001194135.2 Octopus bimaculoides | reverse complement strand
ATACGTATTCATAAGTGTATTTATATGTGTCTTTGCGCGAATATGTCTACTTTCACGCGTTCCATTCTGTTTTTACCTTCGTCTTCATCTGATTTTTGCCAACTATCAGTCCAGCAAGTTATTTATTATTATTATTATTATTATTATTATTATTATTATTATTATTATTATTATTATTATTATTATTATTATTATTATTATCGTTGTTATTGTTGTTGTTTGGTTTTGCTTCTGTCAGCAATTATTTCAGCACTGACCAATTAGGAATTTGGTAACGTCCACCTGGACATCATAATGGACAGCCAGTGGTGTTTATTCTATAGACTTATCATGCTTTCTCCACTTTCTACCAAACTCAATAAAGAATGCAAAACCTCCATTCTTGTCTGTAAAACACTATGGAATTAAAAAAAAAAACTCGCCACTTTTACCTTTTCGAAGAATTTTCTTGTGCATTCCCTATTTCTGTTTTTCTTTTTTGTTTATTTTTGTTTTTCCTTATTTGTAATTTTTAAGTTCTTGTTTTTTTATGTTTGTAGTGGTATTTTTTCTTCTTCTTCTTCTTCTTCTTCTTCTTCTCGTTCTTTTTCTTCTCGTTCTTCTTCTTCTTCTTCTTCTTCTTCTTCTTCTTCTTCTTCTTCTTCTTCTTCTTCTTCTTCTTCTTCTTCTTCTCCTCCTCCTCCTTCTTCTTCTTCTTTATCTTTATTTTCTTCTTTTTCCTGTTCCTCCTCGTGTCTTCGTTGTTGTTGCTGATGACGATGATGATAGCGATGATGCTGATGACGATGATGATAATGATGATGATGATGATGATGATGATGATGATGATGATGATGATGATGATGATGATGATGATGACGACGACAACGACGATGATGTCGATGATGGTGGTATCGAACGATGACAATAAAACGACGACTACGACAACTTTGGTAAAACTAAAAATTGTCGAAAAGATAAATTAAATTTATTACTGCTACTGAATATGTTAATGTTATTTAATTTCTGAAGTTTCGCTGCTATTTTTCTATATAGTTTGATTTCTTTATCCATCAGTTTCTACTAAGATAGAGACGCGAATAAAATTAATAATAGAGAAATGAAAATAAAACTTTGGAAACAGAAACGCCGCCACAACTTACGTGGAAACCATGAGTGTGCTTTCAAGGGAGATAATCAGAGAAAAACTTGAAAGTGAACGTAAGATCGTAATATTTCATGTAAAGTAAATATAACAAATTATTCAGAATCCTTGTCCAGAACTGGATCGATCCCAAAATCTAATCAGTTCGTGCCAGTCACAAGGTCAAACATCCCTGAAAGTTTCATAGGAATCCATCTAGTGGTTCTTGAGATATTTTGTCAATGGACAAACAAACGAACAAACAAACACGACTGAAAACAATACCTCCGCCTTCGCTAAGACATAGGTAATAATAATGGAAACGAAACAGAGTAAGAAAATTATTGCAGTCAAAGCTGAATTCAAAAAGAAAGTGTTATTGAAGCAATAAATTCAAGAGCAGTACCCTTTGTCAGATATGGAGTTGGAATTATAGACTGGACAAAAAATATCGATATAAAGAAACTTGGCAGAAAAACTAGAAAGTTGTTGACAATGTATGAAACCCACTATCCGAAAGCTGATATCAACCGACTGTACTTGAGGAGAGACCAGGGTAGAAGAGGTTTAATAGCAGTAGAAGAATGTGTACAGATGGAAAAAAAAAGCCTAACAAGGTCTGTGGGTACGAATTTTGTATACCAATATCGTTTGGTAAGAAAAAGAGTCAAGATTAAATGCAAGGTATACATAATTGAGTTTTTAAATGGCTGAAATAACAAGTAATTAAAAATGCGATATTTCATGTGAAACAACCTAATATTTTCAGTCGTGTTTGTTTGTTTGTTTGTTTGTTTGCTTGTGGACAAGGTGTCTCAAGAACCGCTGGATGGATTCGGATGAAACTGTCAGTGATGATTGGCCTCGTGACTAGCACGAACTGATTAGATTTTGGGATCAGTCCGGTACCGGACAAGGTTTCTAGATTATTTTTCCGGTTTTTTTTTTACTTAATTTTTGAGAGCGGTCGGGTTCATTTTTAGTATTCTTGTTTGTGAGAGCAGTCAAGTTTATTTCAGATATTCTCATTTTAAAAATCATCCCTGGCTAAGCATTGAAAGGACGTTGGTGTTTCCTTGGCAGAGGTTTTCGCTCTCTGAGCGCTCTTGTCATTATTATTATTATTATTTTATGTTTGACTTTTGTTTTGCATTTGTACAAGTTGGATCCAAGTCTCACCCAGAGACCTCAAGAGACAACAAGTTAGAAGTTCATGTAGGTGTTATGCCTAGGGTACCATATATTTGGATTTGTACAGTTTTGTTCAAGTGAATGTTTAAGAAACCATAAGAAAATTATGTTTGCTTTAAAATTTGAGATCACATAGACAGTATTTTACGTAGGATATGGGCAGTTCCCATGAGCACTATCTTTTGGACTTCAGCCATTTTGGGGTTTCCTGGTATCTGAGCTAGGTAGTAATCA
>NC_068983.1:39359762-39362144 GCF_001194135.2 Octopus bimaculoides | reverse complement strand
CATGTGTAGTTCTATGGGTATCAAAACGTATATATCATTGTGTACACGTTCAAGTGTATGCGTAATTATTCAATATATGTACTTACTATTTTGTTCCATTTCTTTTTTTTTATATAGTTTGTAAACTTTCCGGTGTTGGTTTTGCGTGTGTGATCGCACGTGTTTCATTGAGACATCGTGCATAGGAGGTCCTGTGCTTTGTATTGCAGTGAAATTTCATTTTTTAAGAATAAAAAATATTCTTAAAAAAATTATCTTCGTTAAAAGACCGCTTCCTTCAAATCTTCCACCGGTTCTTTTGGCTAATTCCATCGATGTTATTGGATTAGATATGTTTTTGTATAGGGAGCCCGGTGTAGCACATCCATGTTGTTATTTAGCCCGGTGCTATTCTTTCTTATTATTATTATTATTATTATTATTATTATTATTATTATTATTATTATTATTATTATTATTATTTGAGATAGAGCGTTACAGGTAGCCAAAGAAGAGATCAGACATAATATCAACCTAGATACTAACAAGAAATAAATCAATATCAGCAGAATAGGTTCTTCAGAAAAATCAAAGCAAATTTTACCAACAACGGAACAATGAGACTGGGCATCAAAGCGAATGATGCGCTAGATACCGAAGTAGCAAAGGACTTTTGTTAGATTGTTTAGAGTATAGACATTCAGTATAATATAGAAGTGAACTGGTTACGGAAAATTAAAATTGGAATGGAAAATAGGTCAAGACAAGAAAATATAAATATTAAATATTACAGAAGAGAAAATGAAAAAAGATGGCTTTTAGAAATACCAAACTAGAAAACCTCCGGACGAGATCGTGTTCCGGGATTCAGGTTCAACAATGTTACAAGTATACAAAACCAGCTACAATCGTTTTAATTTATTTATTTATTTATATGCTGGTTGTATAGAAAATGGAGCACCAACATGGGTGAGAAAAGGGAAAACAATGCTAATACAAAAGGACAAAGATAAGGGAAGCGAAGTCAGTAATTAGGGACCTATTAAATTTTTATCGTTACAATGGAAATTATTAACTGACCTCGTAGCAAATGAACTGTATAGTTTTCTAAAGAAGGAGAATTTATTGCCAGAAGAGCAAAACTTATGCAGAAAGAAATCAAGGGGAACTATTGCTAGTAGGATAATAAATGAGGGACGAATAAGAAAGAAACAATTTTTAAGAAAGAAGAACTCTAAGAACTTAAGGGTCGTTGGATAGTTTACAGGAAAGCATATGATAACATACCACACTGTTGACTCTTGAAGTGGCTGAGGATGTTCGAAGTCAATGAGCAAAATAAACATTTTTTTAAAAAGCAATGAGAAATGGAACTAAAATACAGAAGTGAGTCATTGGGAAGTATGAAAATATGGAGGGGCATCATTCAGGGAGACTCGCTCTCTCCGTTTCTGTTCGTCATTGCGTCACACTTGCAAATGAACTAGCGAAAACCAGGGTGAAAATAATCCATCTGATATATATATATATTAATAGCCAAGACTATTTAAGCATTTTATCTGATCAAATTCATCCTATGGTTGCGGAATTGTTTCCGGAGGGAAACGCAATCTTTCAGGTTGATAATGCACCAATTCACACAGCTAATGTTGTTACTGAATGGCACGAGGAATATTCTAGTGAAGTTGGACATTTTGTTTGGCCTCCACAGTCCCCAGATCTCAATATTATTGAACATTTATGGTGCATTTTAGAAAAACAAGTAAGGAGTCGATATCCTCCACCATCATCGCTACAAGAACAGAAGACTGTTTTAGCTGAAGAATGGACAAAAATACCTTTGGAAACAATTCAAACTTTGTACGAGTCCATACCTCGTAGAATTCAAGCTGTAATTACTGCCAAAGGCGCCCCTACCCCATATTAAAATAAATTTGTTTGAAATTTTAAGGTGTTTCCATTATTTTGTTCAACCCGTGTATATATATACGACGGCCTTCTTTCAGATTCCGTCTTCTAAATCCACTCACAAAGCTTTGGTCGGCCCGAGGCTATAGTAAAAGATACCTGCCCAAGGTGCCACTGGGACTGAACCCAGAACCATGTGGTTGGGAAGCAAGCGCCTTACCACACAGCTACGCCTGCGCCTAGCTTCTTACCTCACAGCCACGCCTGCGCCTTTATAACAAGTTGGCTGCTTATATAAAAAAAAATACAAGAACGGTTTACTAAGAGCAGATATAGTGCCGTGAAACTCGAGTTACGAGAAAGGTATTAGTAAACTATATACATCAGTGGTTCTCAATCGGGGTCAATATGGCCCCTAGGGAGCCCTTATAAGATTTTGTTGCTAAAATTTGTGTAATAAATTGCCTATATTCTTTCTTCTTTTTATTTTTTTAT
>NC_068983.1:39357903-39359615 GCF_001194135.2 Octopus bimaculoides | reverse complement strand
CCGTAACTTAGCGGTTCGGCAAAAGACACCGATAGAATAATTACTAGGCTTACAGAGAATAAGTTCTGGGGTCGGTTTGTTCGACTAAAAAGGCGGTGCACCAGCATGGCCACAGTCAAATGACTGAAACGTGAAAAAAAAGGAAAGGAAAAAGAATATATTTCTACGATACATAAAATATTCTTTTCTACTTTAGGCACAAGGCCCGAAATTATGGGGGAGGGGGCCAGTCGATTAGATCGACCCAAGTATGCAACTGGTACTTAATTTGTCGACCCCGAAAGGATAAGTCAACCTCGGTGGAACTTGAACTCTGAACGTAAAGACAGACGAAATACCGCTAAGCATCTCGTCCGGCGTGCTAACGGTTCTGCCAGCTCACCGCCTTATTTTCTACTCCAGGCACAAGGCCCGAAATTTTGGGGGAGGGGCCAGTCAATAAGATTGACACCCAGTACGCAACTGGTACTTAATTTGTCGACCCCGAAAGGATAAAAAGGAAAAGTCAGCCTCGGTGGAATTTGAACACAAAACGTAAAGACAGACGAAAGAACGCATGGCGTGCTAACGACTTTGCCAGATCACCTTCTGCCAATGTTCAAAATAATTTAACATTTTATTTTTATACAATTGCTAATATACCATTATAAAAAATAAAAGAGGATTGTTTTTTTAGCATCGAATGGCTATGGGGGTTCGATTAAGGAAAATAGGAACCAAAGGGGTTCAGAGATTTTTTTTTTAAAATTGTCGAGAACCGATACTGCATACGTTTTAGAATTTGTTAGAGTTCTTTGCGTTCTGTGTTCAAATCCCACCATGGCTTACTTTGGCGATAGACTTAATCCATTATCCGGCTTAACACTGCCACCTGGGCCTTGAGTGCCTTTAGCAGAGTCAACTCTGGTGCCAGCAATTAAACCAGATTTCCAATTTGCAAACAGCTTCCTCCTTCCTTCTCACTAATATCGGAAGCCATAATAATCCTTATCTCTTTAAGCCAGAATAAGAAGACTTTCGCCTACCTTACGCAATTTTTGGTTTTATCTATCTATCTCTCCCACTCTCTTTCTCTCTCTCTCTCTCTCTCTCTCTACTCTCTTCCTTCCTCACTTCTTTTTCTCTTTCTGTCTATCTATTCTTCTCTCTCTCTTCTTTCTCTCTCCATCTCTTCATCCGCCCTCTTCTCTCTCTCTCTCTCTCTCTCTCTCTCATTCTGTGTCGTTCTTCTTTTACCAAGTTCTATCAGACATGAAACACAAAGCCCACCACCACCACCGCCAAAATGGTGACTTAGAGAGGCGTGAAATCTAAATATCACGTGACTTTGCGACATCTGATGCCTGACCGTTGTTCGCAGAGACAAGATTGGTCAGTGTTTTTTTGTTTTGTTTTTTAATCAATGATTTTATGATTTTGTCAAAATTCTGGTGTTTCTCCTTTCCTTTGTCTTGACACATTTCCCAAGCTTGAAAAACTGAAGAATGAACTCGTCCGTGTGAAACATCCCCTCTCCCCTTTAGTTTGACTCCTCCGTCTAAACACAAAGCGACACTCAATACCAATGTTGCGGGTTTGAACCCAAAACGAAAGCCGACGTTATAGACGAAGTTAGAAAGGGAAACATACGGTGGTGGTGGTGGTGGTGGTGGTGGTGGTATTGGTGGTTGTCGTCGTGCAGATGGATTAGTAGTGCTGGTAGCAGTGTGGTG
>NC_068983.1:39356685-39357570 GCF_001194135.2 Octopus bimaculoides | reverse complement strand
GGTGGTGGTGGTGGTTGTGGTGGTATCGATAGTGGAAGAAGAAGAAAACAACGAAGACACGAGGAAGAAGAAGAAAACAACGAAGACACGAGGAAGAAGAAGAAGAAGAAGAAGAAGAAGAAGAAGAAGAAGAAGAAGAAGAAGAAGAAGAAGAAGAAGAACAACAACAACAACAACAACAACAACAACAAGCGAAAACAACGTGAAAAATGGCGTGGAGGAAGTGTGAAAAAGGAAACAATACCAGAAACAACAGTAAGAACAAGAACAATAACGAGAAAGAACTGACATGAACATGGGTAATGAAGAGAGAGAGAGAGAGAAAGAAGGGCGGAGAGACAAAGAGAGAGCGAGAAAAACAACGGAAAGGGAGATAGAGAAAGAGGAAGAGAAGGAGAGAAGAATCGACAATGACATGAGAAAGAAAACGAGCGAAACAAAAAAACAAATAACGAATATAAAATATATAAAATAATACAATAACCACAACAACATCCATAATGATATCAACATTAACATCTAGAACAACAACATTAAAGGATAAAAACAAAAAAAACAACAGCATCGTGGAGCAAGCGTAGAGATAGAGAGTGATAGTGAGTGAAAGGGAGAGAGAGAGGGAGAGAGAGGAAGAGAAAGAGACATTAGTGAACGCTTTAACGAAGCTAATTTTGTCAAGTGTAATATGGCTTCCATGCAATCATTACAGGATGCAGCGACACGTAAAAGTGGAGGGGTTGGTGAGGCGGGCTGATGGTCTTTCAGTAACATGGACAACAAATACGGAACATCAACGATAGGACTTTTAAGCTAGCTTCATGCTGCTGCCTATGTCAGTGTGTGTGTGTGTGTGTGTGTGTGTGTGTGTGTGTGTGTGTGTGTGTG
>NC_068983.1:39353819-39356309 GCF_001194135.2 Octopus bimaculoides | reverse complement strand
TAGTGATAGGACAGGGGTGGTGGTGGTGGTGGTGGTGGCGGTGGTGTTTGTGATGGTGGTGTTGGCGGTGGTGGCCGCGGTGGTGGCAGCGGAGGCGGGGGGATGATGGTAATGATAATGGTTGTGGTGGTGGAGGTGGTGTTCATGATACTGTCAATGATGATAATGATGATGCTGATCTTGATAATGGTTATAATGAAGAAAGAAAGAAAGAAAGAAAGAAAGCTAAACTATAAAATGTCTGACTTGATAATAGAGAGTCGGAGACAAGTCGAGAGCAATTAGTGCGGCGGCCATCTTAACGTTTAGTTATGTTGTCGCATAAAGAGATTGGGAGTCCAAGCAAAAAATACTGCTTTTATGATTTGGTTAGGATTTATTTGTTGTTATTTTTGGTTTGTTTTTCCATAACATTTTATCTTTTGTTTTGTTTTTGTCTTTTTTTTTGTTTTTGTTTTTTTTTGTTTTTTGATGGGGTGTTTCAAACTGAAAAGGAAGTAGAGGGAACTGGAAAGAACGAGGTGGAGGGGATGGGTCAACGGCACATAAGATAAAAAGAGATACATCAATAGATAGATAATTAAATCGACAGAATATATATATACATACATATATATATATACATACATATATATATATACATACATATATATACCGTACGGTAGGCATTGTAAAGTATATAGATATTTATTTTCAAATAATTCAAACATTATCAGATGTAGGATTTAATAATTAAGGGCGGAGTGGCTATATATGCATGTGGTGTTGGTGGGTGTATTTGTATACATACATACATACATACAGACAGACAGACAGACAGACAGACAGACAGACAGACATACATGCATACATATATACATACATGCATATATATATATATATATATATATATATATATATATATATATATATATACCTACATATATATATGAATATATATATACATGTGTGTATATATACATGTACATATATATGGCTATGTATTTATGTGGTGTTGGTGGGTGTATTTGTATACGTATATACATGCATGCATACATATATACATGCATACATATATACATATATACACATATATATATATATACCTACATATATATATATATGAATATATATACACATGTGTGTATATACATATACATGTGTGTGTGTGTGTGTGTGTGTGTGTGTGTGTGTGTGTGTGTGTGTGTGTGTGTGTGTACAGTAATCTCTCGCCATACCGCGGTTCACCTATCGCGGTTTATTATTTAAGTTTACGTCGATTCCTCCGTGGTGTTGTTTTGCATTTATAATAAAATAGATATATACAAATTATAAAAATAATTTTAAAAAATATACAGAGCAGTACTGTTTCTACTTTACGGATTTTCACCAAGCGTGGTGGGTGGATGGTTTGAAACGTAACACCCGCAACAGTCGAGAAATTACTGTATAATATGTTTGGTTGGCCAAAATATTCGTTCGGTTTTTGTCGACACTAAACTCCAAGCACTCTAATATGTAGCTAAATTCAGTTTGGCCCTTGCGCATGCACACGTGATAGATAGCTGACACTTCAAATTAGTTCGACTCGATATTGCAAAATGAGAGGCTGTATTTTGTGTGCTTGGAATCACCCTGAAAAACGAATATAATCGATACTTCATGGATATTTATTTTTAAAATGTCAAGAAAGCGGCGTAAACCAGCTGGAAGATATGCGCTGTGTACGGAGAGGTTGCCGTCATGGAATGTGTGTGCCACAAGGGCATTGTATTTCTTCACGACAATGCAGGACTGCTCACTTCTTTGCAGATGCGGCGGAAGTTACTGGTCCTAGGTTGCGGTGTTTTGCTGCAACCTCCATATTTGCCCAATTTTGCACCTTCAGATTTCTATCTGTTTCGGTCTCTTCAAAATTCATTGCAAGACCAAGCCCTCAACTCTGAAGTGGATGTAAAAATTCCCCTGGAAGAATATAGTGCCAGCACTGAAAGATACGATGTCTCGTATACGAATACGTTTATGTAAACAATGTGTATAGATAGATAGATAGATAGATAGATAGATAGATAGATAGATAGATAGATAGATAGATAGATAGACAGAAATTCTATCATTATAAGCATAATTATAATTAGGATTCAGCAAATTGCTTCAGCACATACTGAAATTTAGAAATAGCAGTTAAATACTATTCCTTTACCATAAGATAACTCCCAGACAGCAATACTCTCAATTCACGTAGGTAAAGAGAATTGAGAATATTACTGTCTGGGAGATATCTTATGATATAGGGATAGTATTTAACTGCTATTTCTAAATTTCAGTATGTGGTGAAGCAATTTGCTGAACCCTAATTATAATTATACTTATAATTATAAAATTTTTGTATAAGGTTACCGATAAATGTTATTTTAACATACCGAACTACTTGGTAAAATTATTAATTATTAATTAATTAATTAATTTTACACTTCACTATTATTGAAAGTATACATATATATATATATA
>NC_068983.1:39351073-39353504 GCF_001194135.2 Octopus bimaculoides | reverse complement strand
TATATATATATACACATACATATGTATATATATTAAAGGATTGATACGGAAGACGGGGTGTAACTAGAAGCTTTATTAGCACAACAACCGTTTCGGCTTCATTCTGCACAGTTTCCTAGTGGGTGTTGGATGATGTAATGACAACGGATACAACTCACAGTGCAGTAAGCCTCATCAGGTGACGTAACATGCTCCAAAAGTTACCAGATTTACGTTTCGTTTTCGCTCCAGGTTATATGATTAAGAAATCTTTTGAGACAACCCAATATATATATATGGGTTGCTAGAAGTTCAGATACTACCTGGAACTTACCCTGGAACAAGGTTTGGATACTGCATTTGGATACTGCTTTCACAACCTTAATTCTTTAAATTTAAATTTAACTCTGTGTGTGTGTGTGTTCGCTTTCGTTTTTGCATTTACTCACACCATTCCCTTCCCTTGTAAGCAACCACTTATCTACGTACACACGAATCATACATACGAACAGGTATAAAACTAATTCTCAGACAGATTCAAGACAGACCTTGAAGAGTTTATTGGTGAGGACGTGAATAGCATCGAAAGTACTTTGGCAAACAAACATCCAATTGATTGATTAACTAGCACATTAAAGAAACTATCGATTATTTAGCTGGTCAGATATTTAACCATTTGACAAACAATAAAGAAGTGATATTGAACCAGTTTGCGTGTTACTATCATTGGCGTAATGACCCTCACAAGACAGAATAGGTATATATATATATGTGTGTGTGTGTGTGTGTGTGTGTGTGTGTGTGTGTGTGTGTGTGTGTGTGTGTGTGTGTGTGTGTGTGTGTGTGTGTGTGTGTGTGTGTGTGTGTGTGTGTGTGTGTGCGCGTGTGCGTGTGTGTGTGTGTATGTATATATACACCACACACACACACACACACCACACAACCATACACACACACACACCACACACACCACACACACGCACTAAACGTGACTAGGGTGTTAAAAAACACATATATTGCTGCAAATAAGAGCTAAAATGCTCGAATGCTCTAGTTAATGCACATGAATGAATACATACACTAACAGGGACAATAATTGTACGAAAAATATCGACCGAGAATTCTTAAGACTGAAGCGTCAGTTTCAGCAGTTTCCCTTGCCACCATCAGTTAAGCCAGTTAATTATAATTCAATGACAGTTATAATTCTCCTTTTTGGTGAAACATTGCAATTTGCTGTTTACATTAATTTCATATATATGTGTGTGTATGTGTGCGTGTATATGTAAAGGTACACACACAAAAGCGCACTCACAAACAAACACATACTCACAGACGCAAACACGCACATGCGTGTTTTTTAAAGGTTTGGGTCCTATGTTCTTTAACTAATAACTTGAACAATGTGCAAGCAATACGATTTATGGACTGACAACGTAGTGAAGCTCTTATTATCATGCTAATGATTGTGTGTGTAAATGTGTGTGTGTGCGTGTGTGTACGTGTGTTTACGTGCATACAGAGACACACACACATAGAGACACAGATACAGAAACAGACACATACATACACATACACACACACACACACAGAGAGAAGCGGAGAAAAAGGTAGCGTTTTTGCAATCATGGAAGTTTATATTTTATCAAAAGTCTCCAGGCATAAAGAAGATAAGAAAATATATGCCTAAACTTGTTGTTGTTGTTGCTCTTGTTGCTCGTGACATTTATGCTAATGCAGATGACGGGATGGTTTTGATTAACTGGAGATGGCAAAGAAAGAATGAAGCAGAGGAGTAGTAGTAGTAGTAGTAGTAGTAGCAGTAGTAGTAGTAGTAGTAGTAGTAGTAGTAGTAGTAGTAGTAGTAGTAGTGGCGGTGGTGGTGGTGGTGGTGTGGGGGGGATTGTCTTACAAGCGATTAAATAGTTACGTTCTCCAGCCGGCAAAATATACTGCAGTGATTTATTCTCTGCAGAATTGTTTCCGGAATTTTGCGCGCCGGAGCTGAGGCATTTTGAAAAATAGCCACAATGTAATCTGTAGAACTATATGCAAGTCTTGTTTCGTGAAGACAATTCGTGTATAGTTCTGGAGCACATTATTTTTCTTTGTGGTTGGGTCGTTGATGACCTCTTTCTAGCATATTGGATGTCCACCTAGTGGTTATCCCTTATACACGTGAAGGTAAAATATATATATATGCAAATATATAGAACGGCCTATCAAGAAACGGTATATACGATCAACTAAAACTAAGTAATCAAAACATTTAAAAATATATTTTCAAAAATATATCAATCGACTAAAAAACGTTTTTACTCCCCTTCAAATAAAAATATGTCAAAATAGTTCGTTTCATAAAAACCATGGTAGATTGAAGTCCAAAGAGCATAAGAGAATTCGACAAAATCAAGTCAAAACACATCTGTGGCCATTTCGAGAGATCACTGCT
>NC_068983.1:39349589-39350439 GCF_001194135.2 Octopus bimaculoides | reverse complement strand
TATGTTTTTCATCTATTCACTCAAAGACATCGGTAGGTCAATCGGGGGCTATGGTAGAAGACACTTGTCTAAGGTGCTGCACAGTGAGATTGAACTTAGAACCACCTCGTGGCAAACCAAGCTTCTTAACCACACAGCTGTTTGCACTGATTATGTTTCGATTTGTTTGTATGCGTGTGTGAAAGAGCGTATGCATGTGTGTGTGAGAATGTGTGTGTGAGAATGTGTGTGTGTTTGTATTTATGTGTGCATTCGCATGTGTGAGTGTAAGCTAATATATTATATTTGCGTGTGTGTGTGTGTGTGTGTGTGTGTATTCGTATGTGTGAGTGTAGGCTAATGCATTATATGTACATGTGTGTGTTTGTTTACGAATGCATACGTGCGCTTGTGTGTGCGTGTGTGTGTGAGTGTGCTATGTGAGTGCTATGCATGTGTGTGTACTATGTATGTGTGCTATGTGTGTGCTATTCATATGTGTGTGCTATTCATATGTGTGTGCTATTCATATGTGTGTGTTATTCATATGTGTGTGCTATTCATATGTGTGTGCGTGCGTGTGTGAGATTTTGTGTGGATTTTGTATTCACCAAAACATCGTAAGTTTCCCACGAAATAAACGCGCATAAAGAATATAGATGCTATTATTTTTTGTCTCTAAATGATAACATCGACAATAAGGCCTAATGGCACTCACTGTTATTGATATAACGCCAGAAAGAGACCCAGTCGTATGTGTGCGTACGTGCGTGCGTGCGTGTGTGTGTATGTGTGTGTGTGTGTGTGTGTGTGTGTGTGTGTGTGTGTGTGTGTTTGTATGTAACTGATTTCATATCATATCTATCTGTTT
>NC_068983.1:39344762-39349366 GCF_001194135.2 Octopus bimaculoides | reverse complement strand
TATATATATATATATATATATATATATATGCATGCATGTATTATGTCTGCATGTATATATGTATGTATGTATGTATGTATAGATAGATAGATAGATAGATAGATAGATAGATAGATAAAATGCATACGCATATAAAAGTATATATATATATATATGATATATGTAGATATAGACATGCATATATACGTCTCTACATACACGCACACACATTATAAATTATAAAGTTTTACGCAGAGATACCCAGTTGTCTCCGAAAAAAATGTGTGTGTGGAAGAGAGAGCAAAGAATGAGAAGAAAAGAGAGAGAGTGATAGGGGTGGTGAGAGTAGGATATGACTGGGAGTAGGAAAGCAAAATGAGCACATTAGAGAAAGTGGTGTGTTTAGTATAATTTTTTTTTTAAAACACAGATAAGATGGAAAAGACAATAAAATATTAAAGCCTTACCCCCTTACCTGCCCCTTCTCCTGCCACTACTTCAGTCCCTTCTCCTGCCACTACTTCAGTCCCTTCTCGGCTCTCGCAATATTGCATTGCGAGAAATGACAAAGAATGACGTAGAAACGATGTGGTTTCGTGCGTAATAAATCTTCTGATAAACCGTTTCATAAAACAAAACGAGACAACGTTCAGATTGGAAAATATATTTTACTGGCTCACGTAAGATTTCATCGCATATGTGGCATCGGTTGTCTGTTAGACTAGACTGGAGAGACAGACACAGGCGCAAAGCTGGCAGAATTGTTAGTTGCGAAATACGCTTCGCTCTTTATGATATTACGGATTTGATTTCATAGCGTGATACTTCGAGTAACTATTTTTCAACCATCGCCTGTGCTTCAATGAAGCTATGCGATTTGGACTGAATCGGATCTTTCACTGCAGGACAAGGGCCATAGCATGTTCTCTCCACCAACCGCGGAAATATTCGAAATTGTACTTATTGAACATTTTTTTTTGTTTTTGTCAATATGAGTTTGAGCTTGAGATCACATTGGTTTGCTACACTGGCTCGACTTAGCTTAGCAGAGGGGTGTGGTTTTTGTACTCATACCCAGGAGTAATTTAGTCGATTACATCAATCCCAGTGCTCAACTGATACTTATTTTATCGACTTTCAAAAGGCTGAAAAGCAAAATCGGCCTTGGTGGAATTTAAACTCAGAACGCCAAGATGGACAAAATACCGCTAAGCATTTCGCTCAGCATGCTAACGATTGTGCCAACACGTCGTATTATGGGATTTGAATTAGGTAGAAATTAGTTGAAATTACTGTGAAATATTCGAAATTATACTTATTGTACGCTTTTGTCAATCCGAAAGAATAAAAGGCAAAATTGGCTTTGAACTCAGGACACGAGATCCGGAACAAATACTGCGCGACTTTCTACCCAACGTCTAACGATTCAGCCATTTCACTGTCTTTCTGCGACATTATCTTAGATTCATGCAATTAAGAATTTTTCTGAAATGCATATACACTTCCTTGTCATATATTTTGAACTCATGACTTATAAGCTTGTAATCCAGTACCTTATTGATAAAGATAAAATCAAGAATTCGAGATGTTCTTTATCGGCAAGGATGCTAATACGATGTAAGAGAGTTCATAGACATCAATAAATTTGGTAGCCGCGAAAAGTCGAAAAGTCTGATTCGACGGAGTTCGAAACTGTAACCGTTTTGTTTGATTTGTTTACGCCACATAGCAAGCGATTTTATTGATCTTAGAAATTCTCTTGGATTCAATAGCTGCATCACTCGATCATTTTTGCTTTTGCACATGAGAGTAGAAACAAGGATCCGACCGTTCAGAAACAAGGCTCGAAATGTGTGATTAGAAAGCTGTTTAAGTATCTAACACTCGGGGGTTACAACCTGAACATTCCATTCATAAACTCTGTAGCATAGTAAAGTAATTGACCGACTAACACAACATGTAGTGTGTCTGGGTTATAGTTGTGTTCTCAATACTTCGATCGATACAGGCAGAAAAACCCAACAATTACTAAATACGACTGACTGATCATCAATAGCAACAACAATAACAACAACAACAGTTCTACAAACACGCAGCTATTATGCATAAATCGTTTTATGATATCATAAATATAAAATGATTAAGTGATCACATGACTACCTTTTGAGACCAAAATAAGTGAATTGATAATGACATTCGAACTTCGAAACACTTAATTACTAATTGACTATTATACTAATTAAGTAATCCTTAACTAGTTGGCAACTATTAAATCTCATTATGGAGTCATCATTATCTCTAAATTCCTTCTGGATACTTGCCATGAAATAACAGAAATTTTATCTCGGAAATTAAAAGTTAACGCCGTTTCTGTGATAAAAATCTTCAGATCACAATCTTGAAACTAACAAACAGTGGGATGTTTTATAGAAATTATTGGAATATCGGTTTTAGGTTTAGATATAGGTATCTGAAACGTGGGCGCTCTAGTTGACCGACTTAATTAAATAGTCAGTTCGGTTTGCCAAATTCAGGATCAAGGTTCGCACCCTTCTTCGATGCTTGGCTCTGTTCAAAGCAACGTCCCAACAACTCTTCATACTCAAATGAACCTGTCACCCCCATTCTGTATATCGGTAAATAAAACTGTTGTTTAGTCTCATGCTAGCCTAACTGAAGAGAGCTATTATGGTCAAAGGAATTCTAAGCATGATCAGACATGGCGTGTAAGAAAGACGTTTGCTCCGCATCTACATTGCTGCGAGTTCGATTTCACTGCGCAGCACCTTACGAAAGTATCTCCTACTATAGACTCGATCGATTTATACGTTGTGTGTAATTTGATAGAAGGAAGACACATGAAAGACCGTTCTTGTTTTGGGGCTGTATATTTAATCCATCGCCCAGTTTAATACCATTGTTTGACCCTCTGAGGGTATTTATCGAAGCCTACACTGTTGCAAGGATTATAATCGTGTCCCCAGTCTTCCAAACAGTTACACAGGATACAGAAAAGCGGGATCAAGGGCGCTGCCGTTCTTCTTCTAAGAATTCTACTAAAAGATATCTTAGTTTCAGACATTGGATAATGTACTTCTAGATACACTGTGTATCTTTCCTTTTTAATTATTAGCGACGGAAGCAATATTAACATCAAAGGGTAAACAAGGTGTAGGAGTGGCTGTGTAGTAAGTAGCTTGCTTACCAACCACATGGTTCCGGGTTCAGTGGCACCTTGGGCAAGTGTCTTCTACTATAGCCTCGGGCCGACCAAAGCTTTGTGAGTGGATTTGGTAGACGGAAACTGAAAGAAGCCCGTCGTATACATGTACATATATATGTATGTGTGTGTGTATATGTTTGTGTGTCTATGTATGTTCCCCCCCCCCAAACATCGCTTGACAACCGATGCTGGTGTGTTTAGGTCCCCGTTTACTTAGCGGTTCGGCAAAGAAGCTGATAAAATATGTACTAGGCTTACAAAGAATAAGTCCTGGGGGTCGACTTGCTCGACTAAAGGCGTTGCTCCAGCATGGCCACAGTCAAATGACTGAAACAAGTAAAAGCGAGTAAAGAGTATTATATTCAACTTAACGTGGATGCCGTGCTAGAACACCGAATATTGCATTATTAGCCTTGAAAGATCCTCTCTTATGGGTGCTTGGCGCATAAAAGCACACCTAGATCGCAATCACAGCAGGCAAAATTCATCGATCATGGGCGCCGAAATTCCCATATTACGTGATTACAGGCTATTGGACCTCTTCTTATTTTTAATAAACCTGTTGGCTATTTGCGACAACAGCGTCTGGAAGGACGCCCGTATTCTTTATATCGTAGCAACAAGATTCAACTGGTATGCGGTGATCGGTGATTCCCACTGAAGAGGTACAATTGACCGAAATCACGTGATATGCGACAGACGAATTTCATCTGCTGCGATCTATGTGCGTGCTTTTATGCACCAGGTGCCTATATGAGAGAGTCTCCCAAGGCTAATGACGCATAATTAAGTGTTTAGCAAGGCATCCAGGTTAATTGGAATATAATGTTTACATTTTTGGTATTAATGTTGCTTCTGTCACTAATATTATATATATATATATATATATATATATATATAATGTACGAAAAACAGCTATGGTATTCAATGTTTTATAGAACATACACGCATTTCAACAAAATACCGAAGTAATCACACAACAGTTGTAGAAATACTAAGCAATCTTGCATTTTACCTCATCAGTGTTCTGCAATAGAATGACAGATGTTGAAAGCTTCAAATACTCGTATATAGACCTTTACCGTTATGCCAATTATCAACGATTTCGCATGTCACACAAGATAGTAAAAGTCAAAGACAACATTCCATGGAGGTACGAGATCACGCCCCCTCTCAAACCTCTGTAGTTGCGACTAGAATAAAATGCATAACAACAATACGAGCAATGACAGGGTGATCATTATTTGCCGTGGTTATAAATCAGAGGAGGCCTTATAACTGGTCGTCAGGCTAAAGGCATAAGGGAAAGACAAACTTCATTTAGATCTAGACAAGACAGATATAAACAAACATATCAACACACACATACACACATGGATATATATATATATATATATATATA
>NC_068983.1:39342253-39344473 GCF_001194135.2 Octopus bimaculoides | reverse complement strand
ACATATATATATATATATATACATATATACATATGTATGTGTATATTTACATATACAAATATACACGCATTCACATACATATACCCGTACATACATATCTATATTGAGGCCTAACAACTGGTTATTAGTATTTATGTGCCTTAGCCAAAAAATGTGTGTGTGTGTAAGTGTGTGTAAGTGTATGTGTGTATATATGTATATATGTGTGTGAGTATATATATGTTTATGTGTGTGCATATATGTGTGTGTGTGTGTGTGTGTGTACTTTGTAATACGTTTAACCTTACCGTTTCTTTAAAATTACAAGCTTTAATAAAACCAGGAATATATTGAAATTTCTCCAAAAGACCTGTTTGAAAAAGCGGAAAATGCCTAACTTAGCATCGTGGGAGCTATCGCCAAAATAATTCCTAGCATCTTGTTGATCTTATAAATAATTACATTTTCAGAACCAACGTTGGAATAGCAGTGTGAAGCGAAAAGCTATATCGAATATCACACGATGCCGAGTATAACTGATTTCATATCAAAGGAATGCTATTCGGCAAATCACAAGCAAGACGTTTAAACATTTAACGGTTAAATTTTTCAAGAAAAATCTCACAAGCTATCGAAGAAAAGTAAACTGAAAAATATGGAGCCGTTTCAAGATTTGCAATAAACAAACCATCAATGAAGAAAAACCAATTCACGTGCGAGGCAGTGTGGTATTACAGGGAATATTTAGATATATATATATGTATGTACGAATGTATATGTATATATATATATATATATATGTACGAATGTATATGTATAGATAGATATATATATATATATATGTACACATACGTTTATTTCTATATATGTACATATATATGCACATAAGATTTCATAAATGTATTTAATATTAATGTACATATGGGCATGTGTGTATATTTATCTTATGAAAATATTTATAGGAATATAAATATATGCAAGTTAAACTGTGTGTATGAGTATACACAAAGAGGGAGAGAGAGAGAGAGAGAGGAGGAGGAGGAGGAGATGGTATATAGATAAATACGTACGTATATTCAGATATAGATAGTTAAATAGATAGATAGATAGATAGATAGATAGATAGATAGATATAGATATAGCTATAAATATATAGATATATAGATACATTTATGCGTATATATGTATGTATGCGTAGGTGATATATAAATATTTGCATGATTGTGCGCGCATGCGCATGCATCTTTACGTATTTGCGTGTTTGTGTGCAAGTATGCGTATGTGTGCGTGTATGTGCGTGCGCGCGCGTGTCTGTGTGATTATAATGATATTGTGCGCCATATTTACATAATATATTTAAAAATACGTTGGTGTTTGCTTTTGGTTTTGTGTTTAATTTCCTATACATGCAATAACATTCGTACACAAACACAAACACCACCTCTCTCGCTTTCTCTGTATATATATATATATATATATATATATATATATATATATATATATATATATATATTAGCGTTTATGTACTTATGTATGTATCTATCTATCTGATTTGCTCACAAACACATGCAAATAATTATGCATATGTGCTGTGTCTATATACATATATACATACATATATATACATGCCGTGAATTTGCGTATACATATGTGTATATATATATGTGCGTGTATGTGTGTGTGTGTGTGTACGTGTGTATGTATGTATGTGTATTTGCATGTTTGTGTATAAATGTACGTAAATATTTATATGAAGGTAGGCAGATAGATAGATAGATAGATAGATAGATAGATAGATAGATAGATAGATAGATACCCACACACACACACTTATTTTCATAAATGCACATATTGTGTCCTTGCATAGATTGTATACATCATATATATGCGCATACGCACACATATTTGATTTGCATTCAGTTTTTTTTTAATGTATATGTATAAGATAGATAAGTGAGTGTATATATGTGTGTGTATATATATATATATGCGACTGTGTGTGCGTGTGTGCCTGTATGCGCGCTTGTGTGTCTTTTTCCCGTTTTTCACCGGATCTATCAGTATTTGTAACAAAAGAGGAAACTTAAATAAATATTTATAGAGAAGAATGGAAGTTATATATGTATATATATATATATATATATATATATAGAGAGAGAGAGAGAGAGAGAGAGAGAGAGAGAGAAATAGATAGATAGATAGATAGATAGATAGATAGATAGATAGATAGATAGATAGATA
>NC_068983.1:39340693-39340897 GCF_001194135.2 Octopus bimaculoides | reverse complement strand
GATAGATAGATAGATAGATAGATAGATAGATAGATAGATAGATAAATATACGTACATACATGCGTACATATATATATACATACATACATACATACATACAAACATGTGTGTGAGAGCGTGCGTGTGGGTGTTGAACTGAAATTATGCACGCTGCTGTTATTATATGTGGGTTGTGTGTACTTGTACACAAATATATATATATAT
>NC_068983.1:39338491-39339738 GCF_001194135.2 Octopus bimaculoides | reverse complement strand
ATATATATATATATATATATATATATACATATACCCAGACATATATATATATATATGGTATGCACACACGCTCATATATACATGTATACATATATAGAGACACATACTCAAGGGGGCACAGGTATATGTTGAATCTGCGTACGTGCTTCTCAGCTCATATTTATGTTTGTGCAGCTACATAATTAGTTTGATAGGTAAAACAGAATAGAATAGGATAAATGGATAGATAGATGGATGGATAGATAGATAGATAGATAGATAGATAGATAGATAGATAGATAGATAGATAGATAGATAGATAGATAGATATATAGATAGATAGATAGATAGATAGATAGATAGATAGATAGATAGATAGATAGATAGATAGATGAGGTGCGCAAATGTGCACCTATATTCATGAACACATAAACAAACACAGCATATTACTCATTCATACATATACATACCTACACGCTGAAACACACATATACATACATACCAGCAATAATACACATATGTGTGTGTGTATGTGTGTGTGTGAGAGTATTCCATACACACATATAAACATATATACATGCAAACATACATGCATGTGTAGATACATATATATATATATATATATAAATACATACAAACATTCATATATACATACATAGAAATTTGCGTACATGCGTGCAAACATACATATGCATATGTATGTGTGTGTGTATATATATATATATATATATATATATATATATATATATATACATAAATACGGACATACATACATACATAATGCAAATATACATACGTACATATGTATGTATAGATTTATATAAATGCATATAAACATACATATATATACATATATATATAAATACATACACCTATATACATACACACACACACGTATACATACATACATACATACATACATACATACATACATACATACATGCATACATACATGCATACATACATCCATACACACATATAAAGAAACAAACAGAAGCGTGTATGTGTTTCTTTCAAGTTATTTTATTCGTCATATGACACGCTGAAATATATTTAAAAATAAACGAACGAAACATTTTCTCTTTTTATTCTTCATTTTCTATATTTTCTTTCATTTTCTTCAGTTTTCTCTGAACACAGATGTACAAAAATAATATGGTCTCCATTCACTTTATTTAATGATTACAATTTTTTTTCTAACGAAGTAATTATAAATTGTGTAAGCTGAGTCTTTGCTCAAAGCCAATTTCTATATTCTGACATTGAAA
>NC_068983.1:39336233-39337568 GCF_001194135.2 Octopus bimaculoides | reverse complement strand
ATATATATATATATATATAAATGTATACATGTGTATGCATACATGTATGTATGTTTGGAAGTATGTCTGCATCGTTTGTTTATTTAAGATTTCAACATTACCACATTGCCTGTGTTTTCACCATGAAATCCTAATGATACGGCCACATGCATAATGTCTCTTTGTTACATCTACATACACATATATTCATGAACAAATACATACACAAACACACACACACACACACATTCAGTATGTCATCTGTTTTTCACAAGGAAAAACAGACGACATGGCAGGTCCTGACTATTTGGGATAGTCTCGAGAAACTCAAGAGTCATTCCTTTGTTCTTTCCAACGCCGCCGTGTGCGTTGCATCATTTGTTTGATGAGGAAAATATTCTACATTGCCCAAATAATGTTAGCATCAATCTTAAAATTCACCCAAAGCTTGGTCACGGTGGTGAAATGTTTTTTTTTTCCCTTGAGAGTTCCGGATCCCAGTTATAAACTCATTTGCATACAACCAATCAGAGCTCAACTATCAAACTAATTTATGAGCGCATAAGAAGTGAAGGTCGCTTGGGTAAGGAATGACCATGCTTCTTTTCTCTCTTGATGATGCTTGTTGTTCTTGTTCTTGTTTTAATCATGGCTGCCTCTGCTTAGTTATTTGTGTTGTTGTTTACTTAGTAAAACAGTAAAGGGAGAGGGTTTCTAGCACATCACCCTCTACCCATATTTTTCTCACCCACATCTTTACCATATGAGGCCCTAACAAAATCCGATAATATTTATTGATGCAAATCTATCTAATTACTTGTCTCCTTCTAAAATCAGGCATAACTTGGCGATCGGTCGACTTACAACACCGTTCTTCATCTTGAGTTTATTTGGTAGACTGTGTTTGTTAACTTGACTACAAGGTCAAGGTGAGCTCTGATTGGATGTATGCAAATGAGTTCATTACTGGGGTCCGGAACTCTCGTGGGAAAAAAATTTCACCAACCCGCTGCCATCCGTCCTCTACAAAAATCATGCTCCATTCACATCACAACACTAAGACAGAACAATTTCACCCAAGCTGGCCCTCCTCTCGTTAACATTATGTCAAGACACGTAAGAGAGACAAAGATCTCATGACATTCAAACGTTTCTTGGATCGGTGCCCAAACAATGACTGTAATATGAAATATCATTACATGTCTTTTTTCCAGGTGATGCTGTAAAGTTAGGCGCTCAGCAGATGATATACGGGTACAAAGCTCCTGCTGAATCAGATTTGAGCTGGCAGAAAAGTTAGCACGCTGGGCGAAATGCTTAGCGGTATTTCGTCTGTCTTTACGTTCTGAGTTCAAA
>NC_068983.1:39330829-39333414 GCF_001194135.2 Octopus bimaculoides | reverse complement strand
AATGAAGATATGGAGGACAATAATAATATCAAAAACAACTACAGCAACAACAACAACAACAATAATAATAATAATAATAATAATAATAACAATAATAATAATAATAGCCTCAAACTAAAGAATAGTAACAGACAGACAGTAATAAGAGGACGAAGTACTGCAAATACCATCGCCGAACAACATTAAACAGCTGATGCAAAGATAACGAAATGACAACAAGAAGAACAATAGCCACAAGGACGACGACAACAACAACATTAATAACAACAACAACGATAACAACAAGGTGAACAGCTTTAAGTGTTGTATTAGTTGGATTATTAACACGTGACTAACTGTTGATAAATGATATATCAATGGTTGAAATCTTGCTTCTCTTTGATTGTTATCGGACTTAACACAGCGACAACAACAACAATAATAATAATTGTTATGATAACAGCAACAATAAGAAGAAGAAGAACAATGTAGACTGCAGCAGCAGCAGAAGCAGCAACTATAATGTCGACGGCAGCGGAAGAGTTCGGCAGCAACAGCAACAACAACCGCAACAGTAGCTGTAACAGCAGCAGCAGTTGCAAGATTAACAGCAGTAACAAAAACTATGAGAGATGCAGCAGCAATGGCGGCAGCAACAGCATCGTCAGCAATAACAGTTGCAACAACATCAACAGCAGCACTGTCGACATCATCAACAACGACAGCTGCAGCAGCAGCAGCATCAACAACAACAAATAGCTGCGGCGGCAACAGCAACAACCACTACAGCAATAGCATCGTCAGCAACAACAATTACTGCTACTATTACTACTACTACTACTACTACTACTACTACTACTACTAAACCAAACCGTTGAAGGAGCATGACGTGGACGTGGTCACTCGATTTACTGGAAACAGCACCTAAATCTGTTTACATTCACAACTTATGTTTTTAGAAAAAGTAGGACACATTTGATAATGCAGTTCTCAATACACTACGCTTTTAAAAAAAATTCACGATGTTGGTCACGTCTGGTAAACCTTTGATCCCACGTCTGTTCAACTATGCTGACCTGGGGTTAAACAACAACAAAATTAGGACATATTGATTTCAAATACCGAATGACATTTCCCCTCCCACCTCCCTCCACTACGTTCTATCATTTCTGTAAGCCAAAAAGAAATTAGAAGATATTCAGAAATGTTTCTACATAGTTTTTCGAACTGCTAGAAATATCAGCTAAATGTTCCTCAAATCGAACTGTCTTTCTCAGGAAGAAAACATTTGATAAAGCAGTCCCTAAATATTCTGCCTGAGAAAAAAAAAAGGAATTGGATGGAACGCTTTTGATTCTAAGCCTGCTTTTTTGTGAGGATAATATGAAGTTAAACGATAATAAAAACATCTAACAGCAAAACAATAATAACAGCAACAACAATAGCATGACAACAGTAAAAAAATGACAACGGAAACAACACAACAATAAAAACACAGCAATAACATCAACACAACAGTAATATTACAATAATAATAATAATCAACGCATAGATACTGAACAGTATAGATATAAAGGATAAAATCCTACTGTTCAGTATCTATGCGTTGAATAAAATTTATGTTTCTACTTGTTCTACCATACATTTCAGCGCTTCGAAAAACAAACCTGCTTGTTTACATACGGCGTAATAATAATAATAATCCTTTCTACTATGGGCACAAGGCCTCAACTGGTGCTTAATTTATCGACCCCAAAAGGCAAAGTCGACCTCGGCGGAATTTGAACTCAGAACGTAGCGGCAGACGAAATACTGCAAAGTATTTCGCCCGGCGTGCTAGCGATTCTGCCAACGCGCCGCCTTTAAAGGAATAATAACGTAATCACAGTGACAACAATAATAATATATCTAAAGCAATAACATAACAATAATAATACTGCAATAGTATAGACAACAGAAACAGCGCCACTGCAACTCCATACAAGCAAGGTAACAGTTGCACAACGGAAACAAACGACAATAAAAACGGTAACAAAAATACATTAGCAGGGATCCCAGAATAACAGAAGCAATAACAATACTGCAGCAGTATAAACAGCAACAGTAACGGCGTCACCGCGATGCAATACAAGCAAGGTAATAGTTGCACAACGGAAACAACCACAATGTAACAAAAATAAGCAGAACAATAGCAAAAATAGCACAATAGTAACAAGACAACAATAGTAACAAGACAACGCCATAAAACTATAACAGTTAACCTGAAGAAAATTCTAATTGGACCCCACCTGCGAGGCCATGCGCTGTTTATCTTGATATGAGATCACCATGTCACGCACATATGGTTGTGATGCATGTGCCTTGTGTACCCTTATCAGACAGGTAGTCATGATGGGTATATTGGACTTCGTATATTTGTACCCCAGTGTCACTTTGATGGCATGCTCTGCTCTCTCAATGAATGAATGAATCAATAATAATAATAATAATAATAATAATAATAATAATAAAAAGATAATAATAATAATAATAATAATAATAATAATAATAATAATAATAATAATAACAATAATTACAGCGTGGAAGGTGTTTATAAGCCATTTAAG
>NC_068983.1:39328762-39329989 GCF_001194135.2 Octopus bimaculoides | reverse complement strand
GGTGGTGGTGGTGGTGGTGGTGTTTTGGTGATGATGATGATGACGATGACTGACGACGACCGCCACCGCAACGACGGTAGCGGCGGTGATGTTGTTGCTGCTGATTATGATGATGATGAAGATGATGATGATGATGATGATGATGATGATGGTAATGGGTGGTAGTGATGATGACGACGATGACGGCCAGTCTTGACTGAACTGATTGAATAGGCCAGTTATCAAAGGCGTTCCTCCAATGGCCATCCTGTCCTTTTGGCGTTTATCTAGGACAGCATTATATAATTTCTTCACCATTTTCTCAGCGGTTGTATCGGTGGTGGTTGTTGCCATTACCGCAGTTTTTAAACTAGTAGTAGTAGTAGTAGTAGTAGTAGTAGTAGTAGTAGTAGTAGTAGTAGTAGTAGTAGTAGTAGCTGCGGCAGGGGTGGTGGTGCTGATGATGGTAGTGGCAGTGGCGGTAGTGGTTGTGATAGTGGTGGTAATAAAGCTGATGGCGGTGGCGGTGGTAGTGGTGATAAGGCTGATGGTGGTGGTGGCGGTGGTGGTTGTGGTGGTGGTGGTGGTGGTGGTTCTTGTAACTGATTTTGTGGTGGTGTGGTGGATGTTGTGGTGATAGTAATATTCGTCATAATGGCGGTGGTCGCTGAGGAGTTGATGTAGCAACTATTCGTTTCTACTCTAAGCACAAGGTCCGATATTTCTGCGGAGGGAGAAGGCAGTCGATTAGGTCGACCTCAGTACACAACTGGCACTTAATTTATCGACCTCGAAAGGATGAAAGGCAAGTTCGACGTCGAAGGAATTTGAACTCAGAACGTAAAGACAGACGAAATACCACTAAGCATTACGCCCGGCGTGCTAACGTTTCTGCCAGCTCGCCGCCTTATCATGTAGCAACTACTTTTGCTTAAATTTTCCATCATTTCATAGGTATTAATAGTTAACCTCGACAAAGTGAGTTAAGCTGCTAGAAATGGCAGTTAAATCTTTCTCAAATCACATTCTATTGTTTCAAAATAAACGAGTAAGGGGGTTAATGTTGTCTCGAGTATACTATTGTTAAGATAAGATGGCCTGAACGTCTTTCATGATAGATCTTCATGATTATGGCCGACCTGAGGCTAAACACTTATTTTTGTAGATTTTATTTTTGATCGTGTATTTTTAGTGCCATTTCTCTCTCTCTCTCTCTCTCTCTCTCTCTCTCTCTCTCTCTCTCTCTCT
>NC_068983.1:39325460-39328556 GCF_001194135.2 Octopus bimaculoides | reverse complement strand
TATACACACACATATACATATGTATATATGCATATAATATAAAGAAAATTGAGCTGGCGTGTATGAAGTGAAGGCCTAAAGGCAGGAACATGGGAGGGGACACAAGAGGTGTTGACGGTTGGCAGTCAGGCCACGAAAGAAAGATCATGGCTGGCCGGACACCGGTCATGTAGAAGGAGGAGAGATTGGTAGGAGACAGCAGGATTGAAGGATTAGAAAAAAAAAATCGGAGACAAAGAGAAAGGTACAGGGGACATAAACGAGTGGGAAATAGTGGGAGTTAAAGAAAGAGAGGGCCAAGAAATGTGAGAGAGGGAGAGCGAGAAAAAAAGAAGGAAAATGAGAGGGAGAATAAAAGATAGAGTAAGAGTCGTACAAAATTTAGATACATACCTTCTATAAGGTGAGCACAAGGGTGTACGTACGCTGCTATATATATATATTTATAAATATGAAAATGGAACAAAAATGCAATAGAGGGCATTAAAACATTCGGACAGATAGACGATACAAAGATGGACAAGAGAAACAACAATTAGAAGGACAGGCAAAAAAATACGGGTCATTCTTGGCTTTCTTTCATCAATCAAGTCCCAGAAGTCACGATGCATATATAGAATAATTTAATTCGGGTTTCAATCCAGGAGTTTACTCTATTTAGCTCATCCACATATCCAGACTATCAGACAGGCAGTAATCCAGAGATCATTTGTTTTATCCAACACACATCTGAAAGTCCACAAATAACCGCAGAGTTTTTACAGTTATATGGAGTGAGCAAGTTTTTTTTAGTAACGCTTTATATGACATGTCTTATTTACCCAAAAGAAAAAAAAATAGGCAAATAAATTTCTATATACGTTGACTTAAGTGATAATACCTGTGCTTTTATAAAGAGATGGAAAATTAAGAAAATTATTCCTTCTTACATTCATTCTCATTGACTCAGGTAATCTTCCAACATAGAATATTCTGTTATAAAAAAAAATTAAATGTAGATATACTGGTACCCTAGGGTATACTTTCATAAAGATACCAAAATGTTGAAGTTCGTATTATTTCAAGAAAATTCCTTTCATCACATGATATATGTATTCCTGATATATTGGTGTACACAAGTCCATTTAGAAATCTTCCTAAAACGGGTTCGGGTAGTGACCAGAATAATTAGCAATTCTCTAATAGGTATTTTGTTTTGTATTAGATGAAGGTTTTTCCAAACTTGTAGTGGCACCTCATAACAAGTAGAGAGTGTTAATCAGTTTTTCTTTAGATCTTGTTCTCACTGCCCTGTTCTTACTGTCTTTTACTGTCTTGTTCTCACTGTCCTGTTCTTGTTAACACTTTCACCCACCGCAAAAAATTCCAAATTTTATTTAATTTGCTTTGCGGGAAGGACTGTTCCAGCGAAGTCACGTATTGTCCTTGCCTTCGAAACGCGGAGTAGATGGAACAAGGACAACTGACAATGGGGTATACACTTTATGTTGCATATCTCGTTTCTCTGTTTGTTTTTTTCGTTGTTCGAAAAAGTTCGTTTTCTGTTGTCATTATTATGTTTTCGTTTCTCGTTGGGTTTAAAGTTTTTTCTTTTTTTTTTATGTCCTGTACCCATATATGCATGTATGTATACATATAGATGTAGTTATGTACATATATGTATGGATATATGCATATGTTTATATATTATTTATATTATTGTCAAAACAATGGTTACATAACTTAGAATTGCTGATATACGGGTATGCAGCCTTTACCACGGACCAGGAAATGTATTGAATCTTCTTTTCTGTTAAATGCGAGATTAAGTTATCCGACAAAGTATTGTCTCTTGTTTGTATCTCGAAATGACGCGCCGTGGTTACGCCAACGGTTTTTTTTTTAATCCGCCGTTGCGCCTATATATATGTATTCTTCCGAAATGGAGGTGGTTGTTCTTTGGATAAGAACTGTCTCGGCCATTTCATTGTATACAGATGCTTTATTCGGAGTAAATTAACCTTTTTTGTCTTTTTTTAGCAAGACATTAATAGTATTTTTATCTTCTTTGTCTGTCTGTGTCTGCATGTGTAAGCATATGTGTGCACGTGATCACTGAATTCTGTAGCAAATGACATCTTACTCTTGTAATGCCAAAATCTAGCTGACCACTAAAATGTAGCAGACAAAAAGATTTCACTGTGATAAAACTACAAACGTATGTCTTTGAGGTGTTTTTCGTCAAAAGCGTTAAAAGAACTTTTCAAGAACATTGCTTTAAAATACCATCTGAGATATAAATTATTTACAAACCTATTATATTATGATATTATCATTCTTTTTCTTCACTGTTTTATATATATATAGATACACTTTTAGCCTTTATATACATATAGATACACTTTATAACTGCTTTATATATAGATACACTTTTACTGCTTTATATATATATGATACACTTTTAGTCCACTGGGCCATTGCGCAATGGCCCAGTGGACTAAAAGTGTATCAGATTTGACTATATAACGATTGTAGAGGCGCAATGGCTAGGTGGTTAGGGCAGCGGACTCGAGGTCGTAGGATCGCGGTTTCGATTCCCCGACCAGGCGTTGTGAGTGTTTATTGGGCGAAAACACCTAAAGCTCCACGAGGCTCCGGCAGGGGGCGGGGTGGCGAACCATGCTGGACTCTTTAACCACAACTTTCTCTCACTCTTTCTTCCTGTTTCTTTTGTACCTGTATTTCAAAGGGGCCGGCCTTGTCACATTCTGTGTCACGCTGAATCTCCCCGAGAACTACGTTAAGAGTACACGTGTCTGTGGAGTGCTCAGCCACTTGCACGTTAATTTCACGAGCAGGCTGTTCCGTTGATCGGATCAACTGGAACCCTCGTCGTCGTAACCGAAGGAGTACCACGACGATATTTTTCTATTTTTTTCTTTTTCTTTTTCCTATCATTCTTCATGACTAGTTAATTCAAATCAGGCGTTGCTTTGTTTTGTTTAGCTTATATCATTCAAACGTAACGATGTAAACGCTCCCAATTCTATATAGGTATAAATTATTGATAATTCAAGTATCTACAGCAAATAATTTTTATATGTAATTCTGAAGAGT
>NC_068983.1:39319944-39322239 GCF_001194135.2 Octopus bimaculoides | reverse complement strand
TCTCTCTCTCTCTCTCTCTCTCTCTCTCTCTCTCTCTCTCTCTCTCTCTCTCTTTCTCTCTCTCTCTCCTGATTTTCTTGTTTTTTTTGTTGTTTTTTTTTCAATTCTTTATACACATCTTTTTTCAATCAACTACAAAAGTTTTACAACTTTCTAGCTACCTTTACGCTCAATTGCATACACATAATTCAACGTGACATCTATGTGTGTGTGTACACACATACATACATACATACATATATACATACATACGCGTGTGTGTGTGCACGCACGCGCGCGAACATATTGGTTGATATATTATGTATCATATATATTATATATTTTATACGCACGCACACATATATATGCATGCATATATCCATATATACATACACACACACACATACACGCGCGTATGTTTCTCAGAGTGAGTAAGTGTGTGTGTGTGTGTGTGTATGTGTGTGTGTGTGTGTGTGTACGTACACACGAGAGCCACGCCAAACGTAATGCTAAATTGAGCAAATTTTTTTTACTAGCTGACAGAGGCCAATCAAAGTGGACTTCTATGTAGAATAATTTTCCTCTATAGTAACATCTCTTCCTGTTATTCTTCATTGCAGGCAAATAATGGGTTCGAAGCTGAAGCATGAGGCTGAGTATTTAACGAAGGAGTGGTGCAAGCTGTCCGACATCTGCAAAAGGCTACAAGTTATTTACAAAGATGAAACCTTTCATAAGAGCAGTGTACACAAATGAATAAACGCATTAAAAAGATGGTTTAAAGAAGGAAAAACTAATATTGAAGACAAACCACACAGTGGGTGACCATCAACTGCGACCACTGATACAAATTGTTAACGACTGGACAAACTGATTGGTGCGGCCATTCGAGTCAATCCGTGGGCTTTGCTGCACTGCTGAGTTATGGTCACAGTGCATTGCAAAAGCTGGGGGAATACTTTGTGTATCGGAAGCTGAGGGATTTTAGTTTTCTTTCTCCTGCAAAATGTCTTTTGGTTACAGCATACCCTAAATTTTGTTGAGTACTCTTTTACTCTTTTACTTGTTTCAGTCATTTGACTGCGGCCATGTTGGAGCACCGCATTTAGTCGAGCAAATCGACCCCAGGACTTATTCTTTGCAAGCCTAGTACTTATTCTATCGTCTCTTTTGCCGAACCGCTAAGTTACGGGGACGTAAACACACCAGCATCGGTTGTCAAGCGATGTTGGGGGGGACAAACATAGACACACAAACACACATATATATAAAACATTTTTTTAATAAAGGGTAACTTCTTTATACGAAAACTTTTCTGTAAAATTTGATTCCTTCACTCTTTTTTTTTGTGTACAAAACTCACTTTGTGAAAACATAAACTAATATTTTTGCAGTAAGACTCTTATATGAAAACATTTGTTATGTAAACACATTTTTCTATATTTATTTTCAACTACATAGATATATAACAGAAATATTTACTTCCTATGCTAAAAAACAAAATGTGTTTTATTCATATGTTATACAAATAAAGTGCATTTTCAATCATTATTATTTTTCATATACATACACACGGACAGACAGGAATGCAGACGAGCATTCATACGTACATACATATATACATGTGTACATGCATACATATGTGCGTATGTATGTCTACATATAAAATACAGTGTAAATATTGTAGATAAACCCACAATTATTCCTTTGAAAAACTAAGTTGTGAAGATTTCTGGCGATGTAAAAACATTTTATTACTCTCATATGAAACATTGATATTCCCCAGCAGGTTTTTATGATCTTACAATTTATTCTTGATACAAAAATGGTTCCTCAGTCCTGCTTTATGTGCTTGCTTGACCTAAGAGATATAGTAGCCAAATCACTCTTATATCTCCAAACTGTCTTTAAGAAAAGACATAGTGAATATTGTAGTCCGAGATACATTATTCCAGAAAACATGAATAAATATAATACAGTTCTATATTTAAGAGATGAGGAATTATGTACATTATGTACATTATTTACATTTGACGGACATTTGTCCTCATCTTGTTTGTTGTTAACACAACGTTTCGGCTGATATACCCTCCAGGCTTCGTCAGGTGTCTTGGGGAAATTTCGAACCTGGATTCTCATTCCTAAGGTATTTATCGATATTATTATTATTATTATTATTATTATTCAGGTCACTGCTTGGAATAGAACTCGGAATCTTGGGGTTAGTAGCCTGCGCTCTTAACCACTACGCCATATGCTCGTGAGAACAAATATCCGTCAAATGTAAATAATGAATAATTATGGCTTGAAGGATTT
>NC_068983.1:39318263-39319316 GCF_001194135.2 Octopus bimaculoides | reverse complement strand
ATATATATATATATATATAACAAGGCAGCAGATGTTGTTAAAGCTATCCAGACAGGCAGCTGCGTTCATCAAATCTGCAGTATAAATATTCAGATTAAAGTTGATCATCCGGTCGTAAATATTTCCAGAAGTTTCTTGTCCTTCGTAAACAGGTTATTGTCTTTAATTCCACTGAGATTGGTTCTCTTATCACCACCACTGCGTTTGTAAAGTGTTCTGGCGTTGTTCTAGTTCTTGGTGTTTGGTCTTTATTGATTGTGTTGGTGTTGGTGTTGGTGGCGGTGTTAAACAACGTTGTTATTTTGGCTCAACGTCACTCACACCAATGGCAGACGATTGTAATTCGCTGAAAATAAAAACAGCAACAAACACCAACGACATATATACATAAAATAATGAAAACACGAAAATTCCTGAAAGAAGTTTTATTGGTGAATAAATCACGGGAAATGTCTCAATGTGTTTGTAGCAGGGAACAGTAGGAACAGCAGTACCATTCAAAGGTATCTTCACCAGTAACTGTTTGGTTAGCAAAAGTAAATTAAATCGGTCGGTTTATATCTTCATGAGACGCGTACACTCATACACGGACATGTATACACCTATATATACATGCACAATTGCATTCAGAAGCACGCTTACACATACACACAGGCACGAGTACGCAACGCCGAATAAATACGCAAATAGACTAACACTGGAGCATGTAGACACTTTCACACTCAAACACGCATCAGTACGCATTGATATTGCTGTCCATCAAATGCGATGTTGAAAAGCGTACATATACATACAAACATACACACACACACATATGTGCACACAAAAATGCATGTATATGTATACGTATGCCTTTAAACATATACATATGTATAATATATATTCAAATATATACATATATATATTTATATTTATGTATGTATATATATATATATATGTCTATGTGTGTATATATATAAATATATATATGTATATATATATATGTGTGTGAGTGTGTGTGTGTGTGTGTATATATATATATATATATATATATATATATATATATATATATAT
>NC_068983.1:39315870-39316604 GCF_001194135.2 Octopus bimaculoides | reverse complement strand
TATATATATATATATATATATATATATATATATATATATATATATATATATATATGTATGTATGTATATGTATGTATGTATGTATGTATGTATGTTGTGTATGTATGATTACATACATATATATATATACATGTATATATATATATACATATAAAGGTATATGTCTATGTAATATGTATATATGTGTGTACATGTATGTGTGTATATTTGAGCATTTGTACCTGTGTGTATATATAT
The DNA here is from genome assembly GCF_001194135.2 of Octopus bimaculoides. Classification (NCBI taxonomy): domain Eukaryota; kingdom Metazoa; phylum Mollusca; class Cephalopoda; order Octopoda; family Octopodidae; genus Octopus; species Octopus bimaculoides. The sequence goes on along the minus strand of NC_068983.1, from coordinate 39,316,367 downwards.
ATGTGTGTGTGTGTGTGTGTGTGTGTGTGTGTGTGTGTGTGTGTGTGTTTGTGTGTGTGTGTGTGTGTCTATACGCTGAGCTGGTCTGATCATTAAACAACATCAGTAGAACGGTTGACTAATGGTGACAGCCGGATATTAGCAGCTGAAGACATAAGAGGGGAAAATGTGGAACTGATTCTGGCTTGTAAACCAATCGAACTGCCAGTTCTACTCTGGCAATGGTGGCGTGCTCACCTAATTTATGGCCAATCCTAATGCACAGAATTCGATCAGTGAGCCTTGAATAAACGCAATCTGTAACTGAAGTCATCCGAATAAGAACGACAATCAGTGTTTATGTGTATATGAGCTTTTGTATGGCAGCTTCCGCATATGTGTACGTTATATGTTTGTGTGTGTGTGTGTGCGTGTATGTGTATGTGGGTGTATCAGTGTAGGGAGGGGGTTTGAATGTGGGATGTGTGGGTGGGAGTATGGGTGTTTGTAAGTGTTTG
>NC_068983.1:39312800-39313266 GCF_001194135.2 Octopus bimaculoides | reverse complement strand
CAAACATTGGAACTTCCGGCGCGAATGCCAAGCAGTACAGCATGTCGTTTCAAAATTTCTGGCAGAGTGAATTGTGTCATGGTGCTGTTTTTCTCACAGACGGTGCCCAACTGATCCTACTATACTGTGTAGTCGACAAAAGCAAAACCAAACAATAATTACACATTCGCGAAATTAAAAATATAAAATGGTGACAATTTACCCATTGCAACCTGTATATATATGTATATTTACTCCAAACACCATGATGTTGACTGGATGTTTGATTTTTATCTCTCTCGGTACATGTTTTAGGGACACGGCAATCCAATGGTTGTTCTATGTGTTCACCATCTGTTCATATTGGAACTTCCGGCGCGAATGCCAAGCAGTACAATATGTCATTTCGAAATTTATATATATATATACACAGCACCATGACGCAATTCACTCTGCCAGAAGTTTCGAAATGACATGTACCGCTTGG
>NC_068983.1:39310742-39312234 GCF_001194135.2 Octopus bimaculoides | reverse complement strand
TATATATATATATATATATATATATATATATATATATATGCATGCATACATACATATATATAGTATCCATAGCTGTATTTAGCGTGTGCCTCTATTGTCTACTGTCATATTTATCCGTTGTATCTATTAGTTAAATTTTTATAGTGTTATTCTACTATCTATAGCTATAGCCATTTATTTATATATTATCTATGTTTCACTTACTAAATACTGCTATCATTTATAGCTCTATTTAGTTAGTGCATCTATTATGTATAGTTGTGTCTAGTTATTGCGCCTATAATCTATAACTATATTTAAGTATTATCTATAGCTTATTTAAGTATTGTACCTATTACCTATATTTGTTTTTACATAATCTATAAATTATATATTTGTCTCTAACATCTATTATCTATAATTATCACTAACTGTTGTATCTATAATCTGTAGCTATATATATGTATTGTACTTTTTATTTATTTTGATATCTATGTACTGTCTTTATTGCCTATCGTTATATCTATCTACTATACCTATTATCTATAGCTATATCTTCCGATTGTATTTATCATCCATGGTTTTATCTACTATTGTATCTAATAGCTTACGGACAATGCCAGAGAATATCAAATGCAATCAACCTTCCTATTCAACAGCATTAGAATAGCAGAGAGAGAGAGAGAGTCAGACAGACAAGCAGACTGACAAATAAAAATAGTTGGATTTAAACACAAGTGCTTCGCCACATCTAGAAAACGCATCCACACGAAACAAAAAGACAACCTGCACATACGAGGGATATAGTTTGCCGTCGCAGGAAACTTCAAAACCAACATTCCTTGCCACGTGAAAAGCTACCTCCAGACATCCAGACACACACATATACAACAGCCTAGAACACTACTGCATCATCATCATCATCATCATCATCATCATCATCATCATCATCATCATCATCATCATCATCATCATCATCGTCATCGTCATCATAAAAATAGTATCTCTCTCATTCGTTTCGGCCAAGCTTAAGGAATACACACACAAAGGCAGGAATATCTGTGACGTCCATGGATTCGCTGACCTCAAGCGTCGTCCTTGAATTTATGTCACTAACAATAACTGAAGAAAAACAGCAACTGTTCTGCTCTGACTAAGTCCACCTTGTCAACATCCGCTATGGTCACCACTAGAAACTGTGCATATTTGCTATATCTTTTATTTGTTTCAGACATTGGATTGTGGCCATGCTGAAGCACCACATCGAAGAGTTTAATCGAACAAATCTACTTCATTATTTCTTTTTACTTTTGTCTGTTTGTTTGTTTTTTTCTTTGTAAGTCTGGTATTTATTTTACCGGTGTCTTTTGACGAACTACTATGTAACAGAATAGTAAACAAACCGGCACCAGCTGGTACTTATTTTATCGACCCCGCATGGACGAAAGGCAAATACAATACAAACACACACACACACACACACACACACACACACACACACATATATATATAT
>NC_068983.1:39305780-39307210 GCF_001194135.2 Octopus bimaculoides | reverse complement strand
CTTCCCCAAAAATTTCAGGCCTTGTGCCTAGAGTAGAAAGGATTATTATTATTATTATTATTATTATTATTATTATTATTATTATTATTATTATTATTAAGGCGGTGAGCTGGCAGAATCGTTAGCACGCCGGGCGAAATGCTTAGCGGTATTTCGTTTACCACTGCGTTCTGAGTTCAAATTCTGCGTAGGTCGAGTCAGCCTTTCATCCTTCCAGATCGATAAAATAAGTACCAGCTGAGCACGGCGGGTCAATGTAATCGTCTTACCCGCTCTCCTGAAGTTACTGGCCTTGTGCCAAAATTAGAAACCAAACCAATATGTTTGAGCATTGATCAAGTAGCCATATGATCAAAAGCATTCCAGCCACGACCATCTCATCTTTTATTCAACTATAGTGTATCTTGGACTACATTAACTAATGTAATCTATTAGAAATAGAATGGTGTAGTTTCAAGGAGATTTAGCTGCTATGTCTAGCGTATCGAACGACCGACCACGTAGAGGTTCCATCAATGGCTCGTATATGTTAGTAGTCTGTTGGAAGTTGGAGTGGTAGAAGTTGTGTAGTTTGTTGTGCCTTTGTTTTATTCTTTGGGGTGGGAGGGCATTAATAGTTGTTGTATAGCGCTAGGTCAATCCTGATCCTGCAGTCCTAAATAAAGCACACAGACTGTTGTCCACCCATGGTCCAGCGGTACCAACAACATGGTTCCGGGTTCAATCCCACTGCGTCGCACCTTAGGCAAGTGTCTTCTGCTACAACATCGGGCCGACCAATGCCTTGTGAGTGGATCTGATAGATGGAAACTGAAAGAATCCCATCGTGTGTGTGTGTGTGTGTGTGTCTGTCTGTCTGTCTGTCTGTCTGTGTTTGTCCCCCAGCAACGCTTAACAACCGGTGCTGGAGTGTTTACATCCTCATGACTTAGCAGTTCAGCAAAAGGCAACGATAGAATAAGTACCAGGCTTTCAAAACAAACAAATACTGGGGTCGATTCGTTCGACAAAAATTCTTGAAGGCGGTCCTCCAGCATAGCCGTAGTCTAATGCCTCAAAGATATATAAGTAGGTAGATAGGTAGACTGACTGACTGGTAGATTACTTGATAGACAGGTGGTGCATTAAGGATATCCAGAGGCAATGCAGTACGATCGTTTCAAGCAACTAAATTTAATTGAACAATGCAATCATTACATCAATTTAAATGCAGAGCAATCCTCAGCTGCATAATGACATAGAATTAAATTAAATTAAAACAGATGGACACATTAGTATAATTTCGCCTAAAACCTCCAAGGCGGTATGGAAATAGGCAAAGAACATGCTGTCTTCACTTCAGCTTAGAAGTGAAATTGTATGGATATTTTGAAATTGTATGGATAATACCATACTAAATTCTGGTGCCTCAACTTAAGTACCTAATTCAT
>NC_068983.1:39303042-39305024 GCF_001194135.2 Octopus bimaculoides | reverse complement strand
TGTGTGTGTGTGTGTGTGTGTGTGTGTGTGTGTTTGATTGCGTGTATATCACGTACACAGACAAGATCGGTAATCAGTGATGTGATGTAAGACAAATTTATACATTGTTAAAATGCGATCAGCTCTTTCTGTTTTTGAGATGTAATTTCGTCAACATACAAAATGTGAGCGGATTAAGAAAGATTATCAAAGATTTTTGAAGTTTTTGTCTATCGCTTATTAATAAGTAGGAAGCAAAGAATTGTGTTGTGCATTTCGATTTAGTTCTGGTGAATGTAACTAGATTGTAAAAACCTAGCATTGCATTATGGGTTATAAGATCAGATCGATAATCACCGAAACGTGTACATTTGATGTGGCATGTTTTGATTGTACGTTAATGAAGTCTGTGTGTTAGAAAATGAAGGAGTTGGTTATGTATTGGTGCTTAAATGTGTGTGTGTGTGTGTGTGTGTGTGTGTGTGTGTTGTATGTCTGTGTGTGTGTTGTATGTGTCTGTGTCTGTGTGTGTGTGTGTGTGTTCTATGTGTCTGTGTGTGTGTATGTTTTATGTGTGTGTGTGTGTTGTATGTGTGTGTATGTGTGTGTGTATGTGTGTGTGTGTTTTATGTGTCTGTGTGTCTGTGTGTTGTATGTGTCTGTCTGTGTGTGTGTGTGTGTTTCATGTGTCTGTGTGTGTGTGTGTTGTATGTGTCTGTGTGTGTGTTGTATGTGTGTGAATGTGTGTTGTATGTATCTGTGTGTGTGTGTCTTATGTGTGTGTTTTATGTGTGTGTGTGTGTGTGTGTGTTGTATGTGTCTATGTGTGTGTTGTATGTGTCTCTGTGTGTGTATGTGTGTGCAAGTGTGCGTGTGCGTGTGTGTGTGTGTATGTGTGTGTGTGTGTGTGTGTGTGTGTGTGTGTGTGTGTGTGTGTGTGTGTGTGTGTGTGTGTACATTCGCCCTGTCTCTTGCGTGTTTGTTGCAAAGTCAGTAGTCGGGGGTGACCATGAAGAAATATCGTTAATGTAACAAAAGAAGTGTGAAGGATGCAGGGGCTATAATTGAGTTCTGAATTTATACAGGAGTTGATATGGTTGTGAAAGAAAGGAGGCACGTGCTGGCGTGGAGTGAGCTGCTAGTTGAAGCGTCCAGATGGTTAGTGTCGGGTTGAGGCTGATCGGTTGACAGTTTGACAGAAGAACTTTCGTGTCAGACATGGGCGAAATTTTTGAAGGACAACAAATTTGTTTTCGTTGAAGCCGAAGACAACTGATGTTAGCAAAGAAACGGAAGTATCTCCAGGGATTCTGGATCTCTGGAACTTACACCGGTGGTCATTGAAGAGGAAAATGTATTAGATTTTGCGTAGACAGTTATTTGAGAGATATCGGAGAAGCAGGATCAGGGAGAGGTTCCATGTCTTGAAAAAGAAAGGGTACAGTTGAATTTTTCAATATGTCGGAGTATACAGGCATTAAGACAGAGAGAGAGGGAGACAGAGAGAAAGAAGTTGAGGTTGTGTGTAAGAGTGTTTTGTTTTGTGTGTATGCGTATATGTAAGAGTGAGGAATAGGTGAAGGTTTAAACATTTGTTGAGTACATAGTCCAACTTGAGAGAAGCTAGTATATTTATTTCTTTATTGCTCACAGGGGACTAAACATAGACGGGACAAACAAGGACAGACAAAAGGATTAAGTCGATTACATCGACCCCAGTGTGTAACCGGTACTTACTTAATCGACCCCGAAAGGACGAAAAGCAAAGTCGACCTCGATGGAATCTGAACCCAAAACGTATCGGTAGACGAAATACCACTAAACATTTCGCCCGGCCTTCTAACGATTCTTATTTCTTTATTGCCCACAAGGAGCTAAACATAGAGGGGACAAACAAGGACAGACAAAGGGTTTAAGTCTATTACATCGACTCCAGTACACAACTGGTACTTAATTTATCGATCCCGAAAGGATGAAAAGCAAAGTCGACCTCGGCGGAATTT
>NC_068983.1:39295849-39301220 GCF_001194135.2 Octopus bimaculoides | reverse complement strand
ATTTATGTATGTGTATTTAATATATGTATATAATTGTTTATATATTCACATGTAAATAGAAAGATAGAAAGATAGATAGGTAGATAGATAGATAGATAGATAGATAGATAGATAGATAGATAGATAGATAGATAGATAGATAGATAGATAGATAAATTAATATATACGTAAATTTTCAAGCGAATATTCATTTCAATGTTTTTGATCAACATGGCAACCTAATAATAATAACAACAACAACAATAATAATAATAATAATAAACTAAGAAGATGCTGTGAATTGTATTAAGATCGGAAAACGCTGATTAATATTTATTCTGGTTTAATTAATGTTTCTTGCAATCAAATTAATATATCTCGATGACTGAAATAATTAGGCGCTGGTTAATTACTCAAGCAAAATGTCTTAAAATTGTCTCTTCGGAGAGACTAATGAAAATCTTCTATAGAAGAATGCTTCTGAAAAGATAATTAAGATTTCAAACAAGTTAATTAATATTTCTTACATAATAATAATGAATGATTATCTCAGATTCATTAAAAGGATGTTTTGCTAGCCACGATGAGCTGATCAATATTTGGGTATGGTTTAAAATTATTTGCACTTTAGCTAGATATTTACAGAATGCGTTATCAAGATCAAGGCCGCCGACTTGTGTTTGTATCCGCTTTACTGAAACACAAATAATACAACAGAAGTTTCAACTTATTTACATTGAGTATGTGGTATAAAAAAAAATTGGATGCATCATGTGACCACCGCAAATTATCTGCAGCTAATAGTATGACTGATATGAAATCTAGTAAATGTATCCGTTATGATTCGCTGAAACAATATGCGAAAATCTTCCTTTACTTCTTTCCGTAATTTTTCTTGAATAGGAGTCGATACCCGAAATATTGGTTTCAAAATTCTTCCTACTGGTGAGTTCTCATGTACCTGAGTGCATATTTTTGTCCACATGGTATCTTTGAGTTTGTGCTTGTCCCTCACAACCGCTTGACAACCAGTGTTGGTGTGTTTACATCTCCGTAACTTAGCAGTTCCACAGAAGAGAGACCGATAGAATAAGTACCAGGCTTAAAATAAGGTACTGGAGTCGATATATTCGACTAAGATTCTTAAAGTGGTGCCCCCAGTATGGCCGCAATCTAATGTCTGAAACAAGTAAACGATAAAAAATATAAGATAGTGACCATTTTTGTATACTGAAATACAGTATACCTAGAGCTTCATTAATCAATGTATCCCTCTTTAAAGTAGCGAAGTGGAATTGGTAGGAAGGAGAACAACTAAAAATGTATGCATAGTAGTTTACGTTAAATATGAAGTCGCCTTTTCGCAAGAAGTTCTTAACAGTTTAGATTGGCGAAAGATGTACAATATTTAGCAAGCGTTTGACAATACATCTTCAACAACATCATAAACCATTTACAGACTCCTTTGTTGGATGTATACACGGTTTCGACATAGAAAAATTCGAGCAGAGCATATCAGAGTTTAACGCAAACTGTCCAATATTAATGGAAGCATTAATAATCCTTCCTACTGTAGGCAGAAGGCCTGAAATTTAGGAGGAAGAGTAAATCAATTACATCGACATCCAGTGCTTAACTGGTACTTATTTTATCCACCCCGAAAGGAAAATGTAAAGATAAACGTAAAGACGGACGAAATGCCGATAAGCAGTTTGCCCAGCGTGCTGACAATTTTTCCAACTCGTTACGTTAATTGAAGGATAAATAATAAAGACATTACATACTACAGGGAATATTATTCTGTGTGAAAACATGCATTTAAACTTGTTCTGAAATAATTCTCGAGTTACAAAACTTTGAAAGTACATTAGGCACAGGCGTGGCTGCGCAGTAAGAAGTTTGCTTCCCAACCACATGGTTCCGGGTTCAGTCCCACTGCGTGAAGCTTTCGGCAAGTGTCTTCTAATATAACCTCGGGGCGACCAAATCCTTGTGAGCATATTTGATTGACATAAACTGAAAGCAGCCCGTCGTGTATATATATATATGTGTGTGTGTGTGTGTGTGTGTGTGTAACAAGGTATAATTATAAACAGGAGAATTTTAGCCATTTCTCCACAGACTGAAAAAAATTGGCGAACAGCCTTAATCGATTTTCGAACCTTTTCGTGTTCTCATCAGCGGCGTCTACATCATTCTGACAGTCTCCAGAGAAACTACCAGCCAAACTGTTTATATACTCAACAAATGCAGCAGCTACTCTATGAAGGGGTCCCTAATTTGCATACCGAAAGTGTTTAACACTTTATAAATACCAGGCGCCTGTCAACAGGGATCTTAGTCCACGCAGTATCAAGGTATGATATAATATATACGTAACATATGGTAATTGAAAGGTATAATGAATAAACGCTCCAATCGGTCAAAACAACTTTATATCATTCCCAAATTATCAAAAATCGAATATTATCCTTTTAGCTTTTATCACCTTTTATTCGTGTATATGTGTATATTTTATACTGTTGAGTTTTACCATTGGGTGCCCTAATATTTTGATATATATTTATATTCGATTTTTGATAATTTGAGAATGACATAAAGTTGTTTTCACCGATTGAAGTGTTTATTCATTATATCTTTCAATTTATTTCTCCTTTCGCCTCGGTCTCACCTGAGCACTTCCAGCTGCAGTTCTATTTTTATTTTTGCTATTCGGTTTAACGAAATTGCTTTTCGATTTAACGAAGTTATAAAATTATCTTCTTATATATGAGAACAAAAAGAAAATGGAGATTGGGAAGTTAATAATTATTTATTTATTTACAGCAAATTAATCATCATCTCTTACAGCTGTTTCAATTAATACTCAATAAATATTAAGCAAATATCAAATTTGTATAACCTGAGCATATGTGTGTGTGTGTACACTTGTTTTTGACAATTTCGTTTCCTTCTTTAGACATTTCTGTTTCTCCTTTCCGACAAAGAGCTATGCTCGAAACATCAAACTCTCTCACCGAGCGTCAAGCTAACACATTCCTTGTGCACACCTTGCTGTCCGTTAATCTTATTATTCGTTTATTTGAATTGACTGTGTATGTCTGTGAGTGTGTGTGTGTGTACGTGTGTCTGTGTGTCTTTGTGTCAGTGCTTGTCCCCCACCACCGCTTAAAAATCGATGTTGGTGTGTTTACGTCCCCGTAACTTAACAGTCCGGCCAAAAAGAAGGATAAGACTAAGTACCAGACTTTAAAATGTAACTACTAGGGTCTATTCGTTCATCTAAAATACTTCAAGATGGTGCTCCAGCATGGCCGCAGTCACATGACTGAAACAAGTGAAAGAGAAACGATAGATCTAATGAGATTTTAATCTTACGTTTATTGTCAAGTCTGTAAACAGTGAACGATTAAATCAGAATTTTTTTTTCTTACTCTAAGCACAAGGCCCGAAATTTGGGGGGGGGCAGTCGATTTGATCGACCCCAGTACGCAACTGGCACTTAATTTATCGACCCCGAGAGGATGAAAGGCAAAGTCGACCTCGGCGGAATTTGAACTCAGAACGTAAATATAGACGAAATACCGCTAAGCATTTCGCCCGGCGTGCGAACGTTTCTTGTTTCTTTATTGCCCACAAGGGCTAAACATAGAGGGGACAAACAAGGACAGACAAAGGGATTAAGTCGATTACATCGACCCCAGTGCGTAACTGGTATTTAATTTACCGACCCCGAAAGGATGAAAGGCAAAATCGACCTCGGCGAAATTTGAACTCAGAGCGTAAAGACAGACGAAATACCGCTAAGCAGTTCACCCGGCGTGCTAACGATTCTGCCAGCTCATCACCTTAGCGATTAAATCAGAATATTGGGCAGCGAATTGACAGAATTGTCAGGACGGAAGGGAAATGACGTTGAGGGACTTGTTTTAGATACAGGCATGTCTATGTATGGTTAACAAGCTCAGGGCAAGTATTTTCTGCTGTGGTCCTGAGCCGGCCAATGCGTTGTGAAGGAATTTGGTAAACGGAAACTGTGTTGAAGCCTGCTGTATGTGTGAATGTGTATGTGTTTACCCTCCACCTCAGCATTTGACAACCGATGTCCTTTGTTTTCGTCCCTGTAACTTAGTAGTTCAGCAAAGTGGACCGATATAATAAGTAGCAAACATAGAAAATATATACCAGGATCGATTTGTTCAACTAAAATTCTTGAAAGAGGTGCCCCAGCATGGCCGCAGTATAATGACCGAAACAAGTAAAATGTGTTAACTAAATGATTGTACTGAGGGCGATGTTTTTTATGTCTTTCGTTTGAAGAGAAAATACAGGAGACGTGGTCATTTTTGGAACCGCTGAGACTAGTAAGGAAGATGGAAAACAAGCAAGTTATTTTCGGAACGGAGACCAGGACCGAATGCTTGCACCCTACCCTTAGGTTCCACTAAAGACAGCTGGTGGGGTTGCTAAACATGGCAACGGGTTATGAGTCCCAGTTCAGAAGAAAAGGCGATTTTACAGTTGTCAGGCCTGTATATCCTCTCTCTGTTTTGTAACTCCATAATTATTTTGGAACAACGCTAAGTATATATTCTTAAGTAGAAAATAATAAAAGCTAACGTGAATGAAACAATAAAGCTGGTTCTAAATATACATATTCAACAGACGAAAGTTTGCTGCAGGAAATTGAAAATAGCAACTGTTTATTGTATTTGAAACGTGATATCATAATAATTTCGATATCTCATATAATTTCTTATGATTTATCACACTATTTGATAACAGAGCTTCAATCACCTCCATGCAGAGGTGATTTCATAACACCATATCAGATGATGGCATAAAATATATGTAATATTCACAGACACATTAAACTATAAATGTCTACAGATGTCTGTTCGTATATATGTGTATTTATATATAGATATACATGCATACACATATATATATATACATATAAATATGTGTGTGTGTGCATGCTTGCGTATGTATGTATGCGTGCATGTATACATTTATGTATATATAGTACATACATTCATTCATTTATAGATGTGTGTGTGCGTGCGTGTGAGTGCGTGCGCGCGCGTGTGTCTGTGTGTAGCTACATGAGTACATATGAAAATATATATGTGATAATTTGTGTATAAATAAATATATATTATACATACATACGCAAATACATCTGTGCATATATGGATTAGTGTGTGTGTGTGTGTGTGTGTGTGTATATAATTGAAATTGAAAGTTTCACACCGTTGTAATCTTCAGGCGGCAACATAGATAGATAGATAGATAGATAGATAGATAGATAGATAGATAGATAGATAGATGCCTTTATGGAGTCCGCTGCCTTAACCACTGGGCCATTGCGCCTCTATATATACATATATAT
>NC_068983.1:39293737-39295168 GCF_001194135.2 Octopus bimaculoides | reverse complement strand
AGTTAGAAAGTAGAACAGTGAAGGATACTTTGATCTCATTTGAAATTAATTCATGCTGTACTATTTATTCTTGAGAGATGTTAAGAAAGTCCCTTCCGGATATATCTTCGATTCGTTGTCAAGAGCGGAATAAGCAGATTAGATGAAGCAGGTGGCTTGCGCAGAGAGCAGGGAACGACATCGTGGCTAACGGCGGAGGCGCTGGAGGTGGATGGGATATGTGGATGTCGCTTTGAATCGCATCTCAAAGTCATGATGTTGCCATTGTGGTACCTGCATAATTGCACCTTCCGCTGGGTTCGAACTGGTGTACAAGGCTTCTCTTTAGAACTTGTCTTTAGAGGTCTCATTCTTTGTCATTTTACATTTTCGTCCAACCTCTTATATCTCACTCACTTCTTCTTCTTCTTCTTCTTCTTCTTCTTCTTCTTCTTCTTCTTCTTCTTCTTCTTCTTCTTCTTCTTTGTGTGTGTGTGTGTGTGTGTAAGTGTGTGTGCGTTTACATTTACCATATATATTTACCATATATATATAGATCGCTGACCACTACACACTTTTTTTTTTCTCTCCTTGTTTTTCTTTTTGTTTTTCTCATTGTTTCTTTCCGTGTTCCTTTCTGTAGAAGAGCGTAAGCTTGAAACATTAAAGACTTTCTCAATTCTCGAGCGTTATACTAATACATTTATTTGTTTTCAACACCACCTCTGTCTTCGTCTGTTGTTTTTTCTTTTGTGAATTCTACCTATATATATACACACACACACGCACACACATATATAATGCGTGTTATGAGCTTAATTAAAAGTATTAATCATTAATTACTAATTAGCATATTCTACTAATTTATAGTGACCCAAAGTCTTGTATGTGCATTAGAAATGCATCTTGATGTACATTGAGAAAATTTTTAAGCTTCAAGTATGGGTTGAAGCTGTGCCTGTTAATGAGCTTTGAAGAAGATATTTTATTCCCGAAGTATACAGATTTTAATTGCATAGCATTTCAACTTGGTGTTCATATCATGTGTTTTATGATTCGTTTACCAGCTGAAACATGTTTTGCGTCCAGTTTTCAGAAGCACAATTGTGGTCAATGCTCGCATCAAACTCCGCACCTGTGCTCATGTACCATTGGTTTTTGGTGGGTGATTAGTAAAGTTAAGGCGGAATTAAATACGCCACACAAATTCTTATAAAACAGGTGAAGCTAGGAAAGACTAACTATTTATACGGACACACACACACACACACACACACACGCACACACACATACACACATACACATATAAGTAGAACATGAAAGAAAGAGGAAATGCAGAGTTTTGCAGTGGTCTGATATATATATATATCATATATCATATATATGTACACGCACACACATATATATACATATATATATAGAGAGAGAGATACATACATATATGTATATATA
>NC_068983.1:39289161-39291715 GCF_001194135.2 Octopus bimaculoides | reverse complement strand
TATATATATACAGGAGGATAAGTATAGTCCAAGCGATGATCATCTCGTCAGCACTTTATCAACTAAAGATCAATTATCCTTCAGAAAATTGATCCAAGGTAGGATTCATAGACATAGATAGATGGATAGATAGATAGATAGATAGATAGATAGATAGATAGATAGATAGACACATACATACATACAAGCATACATGCATATCTGTTTGCATGTATATATGTATACATGTACGTATATATGTGCGTGTCTTCATCTGTGTGTGTATATATGATAAATACCTGTATGTGTATATTTTGTATATTCAAATGAATTAACAGTAAAAGATTACCCAAGTATTGTAAATTCCTGATCAGCCAAGCCTGCGATGCGGTTTCAATATCTTAAGGTTTATTGTCTATTTGGAATTTTTTTTCCGTTCCCCTGATGTCCCTTAACTCAAAGGCATGAATATCCCACTTTTCATCTTCCTCTCCTTATTCACCAGTATACTCTCTTTTACTCTTTTACTTGTTTCAGTCATTTGACTGTGGCCATGCTGGAGCACCGCCTTTAGTCGAAGAAATCGACCCCAGGACTTATTCTTTGTAAGCCTAGTACTTATTCTATCGGTCTCTTTTGCCGAACCCCTAAGTTACGGGGACATAAACACACTGGCATCGGTTGTCAAGCGATGTTGGTGGGGACAAAGACAGACACACAAACATATACACACACATACATATACATATATATGCATATATAAGACGGGCTTCTTTCAGATTCCGTCTACCAAATTCACTCACAGCCCGAGGCTATAGTAGAAGACACTTGCCCAAGGTGCCATGCAGTGGGACTGAACCCGGAACCATGTGGTTGGTAAGCAAGCTACTTACCACACAGCCACTCCTTCGCCTATGTGAGGTTTTTTTCATTTAAAAACGGAGGAGGATTGTTCTGTTACAAATTCCAGGGTTCCATGCCGAGCTATTTTTAATGATTCTCAAGGATCCACCGGAACGGGACTTGCATTCGATCTATGTGGCATTAAGTATATGAGAAAAAAATTTCCTTTCCTAGATATAACGTAGGTAACTTTCCCGTGTGATCCGGTACTGATTCGCGAATTCATGAAGAATAATGTGCGGTTCGCAAATTTACAGAGAGAAGTGTAATTATGTCTTATTAACGCAGGGTTATTTCACCTAAACTTGAAGTAGCTACCCTCACCAACAGAATCTACAAACTACAAAAGTAACAGAATGGACCAGGGGTTTTCAAACTGTGGTCCGCGGACCACAGGGGATCCGCAAGGACGAGACAGGGGGTCCGTGGACAGCAAATACTTTTTATGGGCAATTTGATTTTATATATGTTTTTTAATCGAAATCTTTTAATTAACAATAAACCTATTTGTTAAATACTGTTAAATAAATAAATGTAAAAATATATGTTATTTTAAGCAAATATTTATGTATAAATTTCATAAGCGTTTATAAGGGGGTCCTAAGGTAAAACCTGAAATATAAAGGGGTCCACAAGTCAAAAAGTTTGAAAACCCCTGGAATGAACCGTCGACGAAAAATCTATAAGACCTGGCCGTCATATCACGTCTCATTCCAATACATATCATAATGTACAATAGGATCGTCAATTAAGAGGTGACAAATGTATGATAAAGACTATAGCTTTGAAAGGTTTTCTCTCCTAAGATGACCCCTTCGGTACAACCTATGTGGATTTTAAACTATTTTAAGAATCAAACGCTTCAGAAAAATATGATGTCCTGGGAAAGGAAGATGGAGGAGGCACACGAGAGTATTAGGAATTTGTAGTAGATTTCTGCAAGAATCAGGCGTGGTTCTGTGTGAAACAACAGCAGCCAGGTTTCTGTTCGGTCACGGCTGCCATAGTGATAAATGTCATCCATTGCAATGTTTAATCAGGGTTGGCCTGTGGCTAAAATAACAGCAACACCAACAACTATGTCTGTACTCGATGAGAGCTGACCTGAGACCAAATAACAAAAAAAAAGAGCAGAACGTAAAACATGAAGAAATATCGCGAAACATCTTGAATTTTACACGACTTTCTAACAATTCTGCAACAGCATACAAGTAAGCCAATATCTTCAACCAGTAATAAAATGGATTCGGTTTCGATATTTGGTTGGCAACGTTCCACTTCATATATTGTTGCTCTGGAATGGAAAATATGTGTGTGAATGTATATAGGTAGGTAGCTAGCTATCTTGATAGATAGATACATTTTTATGTATAACGTTGACCACTAACGTGGACAATTAATGTGCTAGAAATAGATTACATCTTGTGTCTATTAAGACCTAAATTGTTCTCAACATGAAATATAGCAAAATACCAAAACGTAAGCGGGCAAGACATTTAAAATCACCTAAAAAAACACATTATTAAACAGGGACCGGTTTCGGATTTAACGAATCTTACCGATTGTCTATTCCTCTTCAGCCTGATTTGTAATGTAACCGCAATCATCAGAATCGTATACAAAGTTGCCCACCGCCATGGGTGCGCGTGTATATGGTTCTGCTAATTACAGC
>NC_068983.1:39286947-39288761 GCF_001194135.2 Octopus bimaculoides | reverse complement strand
GATCTATTTCTAGCACATTAATTGTCCACGTTAGTGGTCAACGTTATACATAAAAATGTACCTTAATCCCCTGAGATTGCAGATACTATTTCTGAATCTCTTTGATTCTTTAAATGTGCTAGCCTCCTGGTAATTAATCGATATTAATTGATATATGATTAATTACCATATTTTATAATAATGTATTACCCATTACCAATTTCTCATACTTGATAGATAGATAGATAGATAGATAGATAGATAGATAGATAGATAGATAGATAGATGTGTATGTACATGCACACATACATACATACATATACATACATATATACACACACACACAAACACACATACACACACACTCATACGCACATATAATTGATAAATATACATACATATTGATTTCAAATTTTGACACAAGGTTTGCAATTTGTGAGAAGGCGGAAAGTCGATTACATCGACCCCAGTGCTCAGCTGGTGCGTATTTTATCGAACCCGAAAAGATGAACGGCAAAGTCGACCTCGGAGCATTTTGCTCGGCGTGGGAACGATTCTACCAGGTCGCCACCTTAAATAATGATAATAACAACGTTTGCTTGGCGATAAATATTAATACCCAGTATTGCTGCCATATCTCTCCTTTAGAGGGGTTTAGAAATGATAATATTTCTATTTTTGAAAATCAATTAATGTGTTCTACTGAATATATATAAATAAACCTTCGAACAGACGGTCAACAACGACGCCTGCTGGGTTTAGCAACTCCACATTGATAAGGGGCAAATATCCCGAAACCGGTCTGTGAATGCTGATGACCTCCCCTTTTCCAAGGAGATATGGACGCAGATTTGTGTGTTACATAGCTAGCTAGAGGCCATGGCCTCTGGAAGCTAAATAACGGCAGCATTCGTCCTATTTCTCTGGACTGCTACGTTAGCTTGGCGATAAATATTAATACCCAGTACTGCTACAATATCTCTCCTTAAGAGAAAAGTAGAAATAATAATAATAATAATAATAATAATAATAATAATAATAATAATAATAATAATGATGATGATAATAATAATAATAATAATAATAATAATAATAATAATAATAATAATAATAATAATAATAATAAAACTGGGAACAGTGAGTAAAAATCTTGAGAAGTACATGGAATAAATAGGGGCTGCAACAAGGGTGGAGCACTTGCAGAAAACAGCACTGCTTGGGACGGCTCGAATACTCCGGATAGTGCTCGAAAAATAAGAGGTGTTACCTTAGTTCACTGGTAGTGAACAGCTAGTACCGTAGTACATCTCCAGCGTTAGAAGCTGTGCAAAGACAATAAAATAATAATAATAATAATAATAATAATAATAATAATAATAATAATAATAATAATAATAATAATAATAATAATAATAATTCCAGGCTTAAATGATAATAATTCCAGCATTACTTGGAACTGCAAGAATTCTTCGCAGTGTTCTTGAAGCATGACCAGTAAACAAGTGTCACCTTAGTCTGCTGGGTGTGGATAGCTGACACTTTCTATTATACCCAATCAACCTCGGCGGAATTTGAACTCAGAAGGTAGTGATTGGTGAAATACCGTTAAGCGTTTTGTCCGGAGTGCTAACGATTCTGCCAGCTCGCCGCCTTAAATAACAACAACAACAACAACAACAACAACATCAATAATAATAATAATAATAATAATAATAATAATAATAATAATACCAAAGACGAAGTAGATTGACAAGTTTATTTTTTGAACCTGTGGAAGGTACACTAGATGCCGAAATATCGTTCTCTTGATAACAATGGCACTCTTTTTTTTTTTT
>NC_068983.1:39285220-39286928 GCF_001194135.2 Octopus bimaculoides | reverse complement strand
AAAAAAAAAAAAATAATAATAATAATAATAATAATAATAATAATAATAATAATAATAATAATAATAATAATAATAATAATTAGCAAAGCACAGTTAACTGAACGTCAAGGCTATGTTGTTGAAACGTCATTCATTTTAACATTGTCAGAAACTATCTGGCTTTAACGTCAAGTGATCAACTATCTCCAGCTAATTACTTTGGCAGCTTTAATCAAGTCTTTCTTCTTGGAGAATTTTGAAAATAATTATGTATGTGGAGGAAGAGAGGTAGTGAATATGTGGGGTGGGTGTACATATATGTGTATATGTGAGAGAGAGAGAGGGGGAGGGAGAGAGAGAGCGTGTGTGGTTGGATTCACAAAAACTAAGTCACGTAAGTATAGAATGCGATATAGATGTACAAAAACTGTGTTCGATACACAGAAAAGTAAATGATCGTTTGTATGTGAATGTATCTGTGTGTGTATGTGTGTGTGTATGTGTGTCTGTGTACATATGTCCATGTATGTATGTATGTATGTATATGTACGTGTATTTGAACTATATGTGTGTGTGCATGTATATATATATATATATATATATATATATATATATATATATATGCATGCGTAAGTGGGTGTGAGTGTGTATGTATAAATATGTAGGTCTACATATATATGTGTGTGTGTGTGTCTTTATACATATTTATATACATATGTGTATATGTATATACATATATGTATATTTACATTTATATATATATACACACACACACACTCACACAACCATAAACACACACACATTAAGATGTATGTATGTACGTACGTACGTATGTATGTATGTATGTATGTATGTATATATGTATGTATGTACGTATGTATGTATTTACAGATTCACATGGAGTTAACAGTATTAAGGGTTGTGAGTGGCGAGGGGAATAGAGTGGGGCTCAGCAATAATAATGAGGCTACATGAAGAAAAAAATATTATTTTACATCAAACAACTGTCACCTAGGAAAAATGATTTCAATACTTCCCACAACATGGGTTTTTTAAAATAGAATATATTTATAGGCGCAGGTGTGGCTATGAGTAAGAAGCTTGCTTCCCAGCTACATGGTTCCGGGTTCAGTCCCAAGCGTCTTCAACTTTAGCCTCGGGCCGACCAAAGCCTTGCGAGTAGATTTGGTAGATCAGAAACTGAAAGAAGCCCGTCGTATGTGTGTGTGTGTGTGTGTGTGTGTGTGTCTGTGTGTCTGTCTGTCTGTCTGTGTATTTTTCCCCACCACCGCTCAACAGCAGGTGTTGGTGTGTAACGTCCCCTTCAACAAAAGACCCTATATGATAAGTGGATCTTTTCTGTTTGGCTGCCATTTCTCAATTTCTTCAATTTCTGTTCCAATTGATTTCATATTTGGTGTAATTATGTAGCTTTGTATGCTAATCATTGACATGAAATTCATTTTCGCCTTAAATCAATAAATAAAGAGTTAATAGCTTTTTAATTTTAGCCAATCGTAAGCTGCACACACATTCATGCCTGTTTCCATAGTAACAAGCCAAGCTGTTACCAAGCTGTTTACCCACGTGGTCATTTTCAGTTTATTAAATGGCGGATATTTTATTTGTTTACAGTTGACAACGCGTGCAGTCTCGCGCAAAATGGCAGCTTCCAAATCCTGTTCTCTGACTGGGTAAAAATGATCAAACTTTAAACCTCTGTAACTTT
>NC_068983.1:39281894-39284837 GCF_001194135.2 Octopus bimaculoides | reverse complement strand
TGTGTGTGTGGGGGAGGGTGTATGTGTGTGTGTGTGTGTGTGTGTGTGTGATCAAACTGGTAAGGCCTTATATGAAATATGGTATAACGACTTTTCTGATGTATGGAGACATCTGCAGGCATTGTTTATATTATAGGGTTTATAGGAATTGGTGTTAGATTTGAAACGTGTACTTTTGGTACAGAATTTGACGTCCAGTTCAACACATTTTGTGTAGCTTTCTTTGTGTGCATTCGCATGCCTGTAACTGTAGATATATAAATAAGTTACGAGGACGTAAACACAACAGCATCAGTTGTCAATCGATGTTGAGGAACAAACACAGACATACAAACGCACATACACACGCTCACATGCGACGGGCTTTTCATATATAATTTTTCCCATGGGAAGTTTATGGAAATGTTTGTCTTCATTTCTAGCTGTAAACAGCTTTTGGCAGTTTATAGCTGTTTGTATATGAGGGAACCTGGTTATGTAATGGATTAATTCTGTTATACATCAGATACCAGCGTCATCCTCATCAAAGAAAACCTTACGATTTTCAATGATCTTCTCCGATAGAAAATCAAAGAACATTATATTATTGTCATTCCCTCTTGAACTCGGCAAGTGCAACTTTCCACCCAGATCAGAGTGCTATTTCCTGCAGAAGGTATGTCTGAAACTCCGACAACAGAAGAAAGCCATCAAGGAACTAGGATAGACAACTGAAATTAGTTCAAGATGGCTATGGGTGATAGGAAACCGCAAATGGAACACTTCCGTCGGTAAAGACCAGCTCAGTCCTCGCTCAGACCGGCTAAAAGACGCGGGAGTGAATCGCTAAGTACAACCAACGAAATGATGGTGTTTGAAATGCTAGAAATAGCAGCCAAACCTTCAAATTGAAAATTACCAACTTTAATACGGATCAACATACTGGATAACCGAAATCAGTGATTTAACTCCTAAAATTCATACCTTTTTATATATTTATCAATAAATTTTCTTCTTAAAACATTCAAAATCGTGTACTTTGTTAACTTTCGTTTGTTTTTAAATAAAGGTTGCTCTATTTTAAAGTGACATTAATCTGTTTTATCTATCACCTGTTTCAATTATTGTACTGTGGCCAGGCTGGGGTGTACCCTCAAAGGGCTTAATCGAGCAAATCCATCCCTGTATCTATTTTTTATCAAAACTTGGTACTTATTCAATCTGTCTCTTTAACCGAACGACAAAGTTCAGTAGTCAAGCGATGGTAGAGGACGAACACATACACAAAGACGCGCACACGCGCGCGCACGCACACACACACACACACACACAAATAGGCTTCTTTCAGTTTCCCTCCACTAAATCCACTCACAAAGTTTTGATCAATCTGGGGCAATACTAGAAGACACTTGCCTAAGGTGCGATGCAACAGGATTGAACCTGGAACCGTGTGGTTGCGAAGCAAGCTTCATAACCACACAGTCAGACCTACAAGTTAATATACTTTAAATCTTCGCTCCTTTGTTTTAATTTGAGAACATCAATAGAGATAACCAGAACAAGTGATATTTGTATCGATATAAAATTCATTTATTTTGAATTGAAGTTCAGCTGTTTTAATTTGTGTGTGAAACGGTGGAGTTTTTCCTTTCTGAAGACAAAAGGATAGGATTTGGCGAACAATGAAATTGAAAGTTACTTCCCTTGATACCAGAGAGTTGCTTCCCTTGAAACTTTCTGTTTAGCATTAATTCAATGGTTATTACAGTTTATTCCAAAATTCATGCACTTCTTACATATATATAATGAAATTATTGTGTGTAGTGCTCAGATGCACTACAACTCATCAAAGATGCATGCCAGGAAAGTGAACAGTGTATGAGTCAAGATATACATATGTGCATGTGTATGGAGTGGGTGATATTAGGTGTAGTGTTAGCGATTTTCAGGAAAGCATGGAGGTTTTAAAGGATGCAATGTCTCGGCAGCTAACAACTGATGCACGTAGTTTGTTCCATGCTTCAACAACTCTGAGAGCGAAAAAATGTTTCTGAAAGTCATAGGAGCTGTGCTGTTTTCTGACCTTGCAGGCATGCCCACATGTGTTAGACACATGGAGCTCAAAAAGGTGCACAAGATGGTTGTTGGTGCAATGGTTAATAATTTTGTGGGTGTTTACCAAGTCGTTCGCCAGACATCGGTACTTCAATATATCCATGTCCAGGGAAGCAAGGCATTCAAAGTATGGTAGATGCCTGATGGCGAGTATTCGTTTAGTTGCACGTCTCTGATCAGTTTCCGGGGGGTTATTGTCCTGAGCAAGATAGGGATTCCAAACAGATGATGCAAATTCCAGGTGTGGCCGCACCATAGCCATATACAGCCTTAAATAGACAGCTGCGCCGTCAAGCCGGAATTTTTTGCTGCATTAAATTTCTACATCGACCATTCGATGAAACATGTTTCATCGCATTTTGTTTACTTCATATACATACAAATATTATTAAGTTTCATTCGTATACCTACTCTTGACTTTTAAAGCCTTTTGTTTTGAAAGGAAGCTAAATATCATTTTGATTAAATTTCCTCGACTTTTTGCAAGGGGATCATAGTATTAAATAATTGTGGCAAGTTAAGAAATGTTGAATATTTTATTTAGCAGAGAAATCGGCAGACAGACACGTAGGTAAATAGATTCTGCCGGTCAGTCGGTCTATCGTTCTATCAATCTATTTATCCATCCATCTAACTAACTGTCTATTTATATGTCACTTTATGCATCTATTCCTCAGTAATATCTTTTGAATGTTAACTACAACTTCGATGTGTCCTATATAGAGAGAAAATTTATATATATATATATATATATATATATATAATAAAGTAAAGTTGTGGGATACCGTACGAGTGGAAATATATATGAAAGAAGGTTTGAAAATGCAACTCCAAAGACATCCATTCACT
>NC_068983.1:39277915-39280993 GCF_001194135.2 Octopus bimaculoides | reverse complement strand
TATATATATATACTGTTGTGTCTGGGGAGAGTCATTTTCTTATGCTGCCTTAAAATCATGCAAACCAAATCCAAAAACGAAATATATATATATATATATATATATAAATATTCTATTACTTGTTTCAGTCATTTGATTGCGACCATGCTGGAATACCGCCTTTAGTCGAATAAATTGACCTCAGGACTTATTCTTTGCAAGCCTATTACTTATATTTTCGGTCGCTGAAGAGGTCACATGTGTGTGACGAAAGATTTCCAGACAATGAACATGAGTCAGAATAGGAACAGTAATAAACGAATGAAGAACGAATATATAGTGCATGTGATAATTTAGTAAAAAGAAAAATGACCAGCCCGAGATGCAACAATATCTGTTTCAACACACGATTTCACATCAGGAATCTCATTACACAATTTCATATTAATCCAATGGGGCACCGGATTAATAAGGATGTTGCTTTGACCAAGCCTGTGCTCTTTTGCAGAGTCACCCAGAGTGTTGTGAAGAAAGGTGCTTACTTCTTCTGCTGATCACTCAAGGATACCACTTTGTTTATTGTCAATAAGTTTCTTAGTAAAGCTGAAGGGTTTGGATAGGAAAGCTGCAAACTTTTTGGCCCTTTCTCTTCCTTGTCTCTTGTGCCCTTCTGCTCTATGAATAATAATTAATTTCTTCCTTAGGATGTCCCTCAGCTCTGCTAGTGTTTGGTCTTCCACTTTACTGACTCTACATTGAGTGAGGATGGAAAGAAAAGTTGGATCTGGTGTGGTTTGAACTTAGTGTCGCAGATTTGAAACTGAATTATTGGATAGCTTAGCAGACACCACAATGCAATCACTGTTGTTTACCAACCCATCAACATCAAACCAACACTTGACTCAAATTTTTAGAACTTTCTCAAGGTAGGCTTTGTTTTTTTTTTTGTGATAACTCCAGAATGGTGAGGCAGCTGCTTTAACATCGCCATTCTTCTGGCACTTTAGAAGATACAGATTTTGTCATCATGAATATAGCACAATTATTTTCCTGTTGTGATGAGCCAACCACAGATTGATACAAGTTTGTTTGTTGTGGATCCCAGTAGTACATCTCTCCTGCTGTGTAACAATTGCTGTTATTTCTCATCAAAAGATCAACACAAATAACACGATGTGCAGCAAAAAAAGCTTCTGTTAATTGTCTGTGAATGTTACCAATCATTTTTACATGCAGCCCTAGAAAGACATTTCCATCTTCCACCAACATCTAATTCACAGCACAACCTCCATCCAACATTACAATGGTACACATCTCTATTATTTAGTGCTCTGCCTATTGTGCTTTCAACTTAAAAGATTTTTTTAGCTAGGCTGCATGTTGTTATTATTCCTTAGCCCTAGGTCAATCCTGATTGAGCAGATCCTATGATCAAAAGCAATCCACCTATGACCATCCCACCTTCTATTTTGAAAATAGTGGAATCCATTGTCTAATGTGTCATTCATTTTCTAAGACGATATAGTGTAATTTGAGGGATATTTGGCTGCTACCTCTAACAAGTCTAACAACTACACAGAAGTTTCCAGTTCATGAATTAAAGTTACATACAACATAGTGAGCTATGGAAGATTAGCATATATTTATTAGATATCATACTAAGCTATCGAAAATCGTTGCATCTACGCTACATCAAGAAAATGTAATAAAATTAGTAGGAATATTTAACTGATAGCGTATCTATAATTATAGATATGCTGTCAATTAAATATTATAGAAACCAAAATGTCATCTTAATATATACAGCTTACAGGAATTAATTTGAAAGCTTTAAAGAAATTGAATTATCTCCCTTTAATGAGTTGTCTCCCTTTTATCTGATAGCCTATGAAGATTACAGTAAGAAGTTAAATTTGAATTTATCGAATGTATGGATTAGTAAGATATATTGTCGTTCAAATTATTGATCGGTAAGACGATTATGCATTACACAGTCCCCCATTTCTCTTTTCACATTCACGTTTATTCCAGTGGACGCCAACCTAACGATGTTCAAAATGAACGCCATCCTTACTTACCAACGATGAACAAGCGTTATGGACGCTTTCACTGTTTCTTTGATTAAAAATCCATCTCGAATGCATAGCTGATGTTTTCTCATTTTATTGACCGCAAAGAAATAAAAGACCAAACCAAACGAAACCAAACACCAGTAGAATCTGAACTCAGAGCATAAGAGATACAAACTAAATGAAGATATTTAGTGCTGTGCTTTACCTAACTCTCCAACGGTCAACCGCATTAACAAGGACCTCACATATGTCCAGGATCTTTTCCGAGTCCATATTTTTCACACTCAAAATTGCTGTTTATTGACTATATTCAAAAGGGCCACACCATTAATAAAGAGTTTTATGACAACTTGCCGAGGCAGTTACGAGAGGCTGTCAAGACCAAACGGCCAGGAAAACTGACGAAAGGGTCCTTGTTTCATCCAGATCACAGGTCCTTGGTTTCAATGGCTGCTGTGCGTGACGTGGCATTAAACTGGTTGAACATCCACCCTTGATTTGGTACCATCTGACTATATCATCTGTTTCCCAACATGAAGAAACACTTCGCTGGGAACCAGCGTCGCAGTGATGACGTCATATCTGCAGATTTATTTTATTCTTTTACTTGTTTCAGTCATTTGACTGCGGCCATACTGGAGCATGTCTTAAAGGGTTTTAGGATCTAGTTCAAAACGGAGGCGCCAGTATTTTCTTAACGAAACACTTTGAAACTTGGGACACTGGTAGAATGTGTCATATAAAACATCTTTTTCTCTTAATCTTCTTAAGAAAAATTATTATATTGCAACTTATTTCATGTTAAAGTTGTCGTATTTCTGTAATTTCAACCAATGACTGACGTCCATTCAGCCGAATACAGTAAGTGCTGACTACGTAAACAAACGATTCTGACGGTGATAAAATTATTATTTCCTTGTCAAAAATGGCTGAAGCATATTGGCAGTAGCTAATAAACCTTTCTATTATAGGCACAAGGCCTGGTTTTTGAGGGAAGGGTTATGGTAGGGTTAGGGCAAATGTTGTA
>NC_068983.1:39276217-39276676 GCF_001194135.2 Octopus bimaculoides | reverse complement strand
TATATATATATATATATATATATATATATATATGCACAAATGTGTGCACATGTGTTCATGTTTGTGCCTGCATGTGTGTGTGTGTATATGTGAGTGCATATATGTGTGTGCATATGTGTGTATGTGCGCGTGCATGTGTGTGCTTGCATGTGTTATCTCACATTCTAAATTAACTAACCGATATTTATCTCAATTGTAGACACTTGAAGAAGCAGATAGACATTGAAATATTGTTAGTTAATAGTGTACAGTATTTGTATATTATATCAGAATACTCTCTGTTATTTTAGGTTTGTTTGACAGATTGTCTCTAAGATTCATTAATCATCTGTAATCTTCAAGAGAATATTATAAATGTAAATACACAGACAGTTGTATATGTAAATATGGTTATAGCTATATAAGTAAATACATGCACAATTAAACATCTAAAGATATAATATATATAACTATATATAT
>NC_068983.1:39272612-39276056 GCF_001194135.2 Octopus bimaculoides | reverse complement strand
CTGGCAAATTCTTCTTTGCCAGAACGCAAACTGACCAATCACAGTTCCTAATAAGGTCACGTGATAGTGTTTTTCTACTACAGTCTTGGAGCCCCCAGAATGCTTTAAATAGACTAGATTATACCCAGCAAATTGGTCTCGGTTCAGATCTCTCAGAAATCTGTTCCGTGTACCACACAACAGCAGCAGCAGCAATTCCAGCGACTCCATCAACAGCTTCGTCCAGCCAAGACCACCCACCGCCGTCGCCATCAGCAACACGAGTCTACGACTACTACCAAGCATTCGTCTTCGCCACCAGCGTCAACACGACTTTCTATGTACACCAATCCAAAACACCGCGGCACATCTCTCTCTCTCTTCGATTCTGTTAGGTGTTTCATATTCACCACGATTAATAATAGACAAGAGAATTCAACCAGCGACGAACATCTGTATAACAAGAACCCGGCCCGGCATCGAAGCCACAACATCACAACTAGTGATCGCTCTGCCACACACACAGCCTCAATTTCTTTCACATACAGACTTTTCCTATTGTGTACTCAAGAACTGGTATAAATGCTCACGTGTTACTGACTCTCTTTTTATCTGCTGTATATAACGCATACACATACATGTATCACTCACACACACTCTTTTCTTTATACGACGGCCTGTCTTTTTATTATGTTTTTATATGTCGCATTCACACTCACACACAGACATACATTTTAACGCCACAATAAATAATTCTGTTATTCATCTTATACGGTTGTGTTCAATATAGTCTTTAATTACTGGCAATCTATGTTATCGTAGTATAACATATTTGTATATCATCTTTGATATATATTTTGTGTTCGACCGTGTGACGCGTTTAAATAAAAGGAGTCCCTGTTTTTCCATTCGTCACCATTTCTCCTATTTTGAGTTCGCACGGTCGTTCTTACATATTATATGTGTGTGTGTGTGTGTATAGTTATAAATGTCGTAGATAGACAGATTGTGATACATGTAAATCCATATCGCTGCTATTATGTAAAAGTGTTGTAAGTCCAAAACGTTGCTTTATCGGAAAAGGAAAAAAATACTTTCACCATTCCATCTCTTTTCATATTAGCAACAGTTTCAGCTGAAACAATAATACTTTGTTGGGTGCATAAAATCGTAAGTCCATGCATGTATATTTTCAGTCAGAAATATTTTGGCAAAACAGTCGTATGTGGGACTTACTACATTTTTGAAAAATTCTAAACCATTGTACTACACTATTTTCATATTTTGGCATCTGGAGCAGCTGGAGATACGATAGTTTGACCAAAAGAACAGGCTATTGCAAGCAAAATTGAATATTGAAAAAAAAAACATTTGGTCAAATTTCGACGTACGACAGTTTAACATAATAGCAACAATATATAGTTATACAACAGCACTCCATCGGTAAGGACGATGAGTGTTCCAGTTGACCTGATCAACTAGATCTGCTCATGAGATTAACGTGCAAATGGTTGAGCACTCCACAGACATACATACCCTTAAAATAGTTCTCAGATAGATTCAGCATGACACCAAGTGTAACAAGGCTGGCCCTTTCGAATACAGGTACTATGCATTTTGACCCCGAAAGGATGAAAGGCAAAGTCGACCTTGGCAGAATTTGAACTCAGAATGTAAAGACGGACAAAATACCGCTAAGCATTTCACCTGGTGTGCTAATGTTTCAGCCATTCTCACCACCTTTACATACACACACACACACACACACACACACACACACACACACACACACACACACACACACACACACACACACACATATATATATATATATATATATATATATTGCATATGGATGAGGACAACTGTGTAAAGAAGTGGTGATCTCTAGCTGTGGAGGGAACCTGAAAGACAGGTAGACCCAGGAAGACATGGGACGAGGTGGTGCAACATGATCTTTGAACTTTGAGCCTCACAGAGGCAATGACTGGTGACTGAAACTTTTGGCATTGTGCTGTGCTTGAGAGGACCCGTCGAGCCAAATGTACCCATGTTGATGGCATGTAAAGAACACCTTTTGAGTGTTGGGCCTCACGGGGGCAAAGTGGCTGAGTTCCTTTCAAGTGTTGGGCTTCGTTAATCTGGAGAAGGCATTTGATAGGGTTCCAAGGAAGGTGATTGAGTGGGCATTGAGGAAGAAAGGTGTACTAGAAGTAACAGTGAGGGCAGTGATGAGTTTCTATGAAGGGATAAAGACTAGAGTTAGAGTTGGATCAGAGCTGTCGGAGGGGTTTGCGGTGAAAGTTGGTGTGCATCAGGGATCTGTGATATCACCATTGTTGTTTACAAGAAAACTAGGTATACGCAGCATCAGATGTAATGTGCAAGAGAGAAGACAGCGCTGGTATAATAATCCTTTCACTATAGGCACGAGGCCTGAAATTTGGGGGTAGGGAGCCAGTCGATTACGTCAACCACAATGCTCTACTGGCACTCATGTTATCAACCTCAAGAGGATGAAAGACAAATTGACTTCAGCAGACTTTGAACTCAGAACATGAAGACAAACAAGATGCTGCTAAGCATTTTGCTTGGTGTGCTAAAGATTCCATCAGCTCACCATTGTTGTCATCGTCGTCGTCACGGTCATCATCATCATCATCATCATCATCATCATCGTTGTTATCATCATCGTCATCATCATCATCATCATCGTCATCATCATCATCATCATCATTCATCATCATTTAATGTCCACATTTCCAGTCTTTCCTGGATCAGATGATGTGCTGCCACGCATCCTCTTTCATGTAAGTTTTATCTTAATTCTGATGTGCACTCTATATGATCTTTTTACGCTTTCGTTTTTCTCTCATTCTCTCTCTTATTCTTTTACCTTCTCTTCTCCCACTATTCTATCTTATTCTGTCACTCTCTCTCCCTCACTCCTCCTCCCTTGCTCATGTGGTCCAACATGACCATCAGCTATCTTTCTTTCTTCTCCTAACTTGTGTTTCTTTCTCTGCATTGTAGCTGGAACGAGGAAGACATATTCAAGCTTGATTTATGCGTTGGCCTCATTTAGGCTTAGCAGCCCTTCTTCTTTGTTTTCACTGTCCTGTTTGTGTTACCAATTTTGACCCTCTGCAAAATCCCAAATTTTATTTAATTTGCTTTGCGGGAGCAACTGTTTTATCAAAATCGTATATTGTCATTAAATGCTCGAAATACGAGGGTAGAAAAACAGCCAACAACTGATGAAGGGTCGTTCTTTATGTTGTTTGTTTTGTTTTCCATTTGTGTCTTTCATTGTTCGAAAAAATACTTCATGTTCCATGTACTCCTACTTCATATTTTGTTGTTGTACACGTTTCATGACGTCCTGTGCCCACATATGCACATATATATACGTATAGATGTAAGTATGTACATATACGTATGTATATATGCATATATATATATATA
>NC_068983.1:39271651-39272449 GCF_001194135.2 Octopus bimaculoides | reverse complement strand
ATATATCATCATCATCATCATCATCATCATCATCATCGTTTAACGTCCGCTTTCCTTGCTAGCATGGGTTGGACGATTTGACTGAGGACTGGCAAACCAGATTGCTGCATCAGGCTCCAATCTGATCTGGCAGAGTTTCTACAGCTGGATGCCCTTCCTAATGCCAACCACTTCGAGAGTGTAGTGGGTGCTTTTACGTGCCACCGGCACGAGGGCCAGTCAGGCGGTACTGGCAATGGCCATGCTCAAATGGTGTTTTTTACATGCCACCTACACAGGAGTCAGTCCGCAGCACTGGCAACGACCTCGCTCGAATGTTTTGTTCATGTGCCTGTAAGTCGACGCTGATAACAATTACGCTCAAATGGTGCATTTTATATGTCACCAGTACGGGAGCCAGACAGCTGCTCTGGCAATGATCCCACTCGGATGGTGCTGTTAGCGCTGCACTGGCACGGGTACCAGTCACAGAATTTGGTTCAATTTCGATTTCACTTGCTCTAACAGGTCTTTGCAAGCAGAGTTTAATGTCCAATGAAGGAAAGTTGGCATGGGTGCCAGTCATCGAATTTGGTTCGATTTCGATACAATGGGCTTCTTTCAGTTTCCATCAACTAATTACATTCATAAGGTGTGCTCAGCCCCAGGCTTTAGTAGATGATAGTTACCCTTGCCCAAGGTGCCATGCTGTGGTACTGAACCTGGAACCATGTGGCCGAGAAGCAAACTTCTTATCATACAGTCTTGCTTATGCCTAAATATAGTGAAGTAAGAGTCAGTGTTGAGCAGCGGGGGGGG
>NC_068983.1:39268061-39271641 GCF_001194135.2 Octopus bimaculoides | reverse complement strand
AATGATGGAGAAGGAGTGGCTAAGGAGTTCAATGATGCTTGGATGGGTGAAGAGCAGCAGAACCATTATAATGATACAGTAGACAGGAGAAGGATGAGAGAAAGAGAGAGAGATGATGTGTGGTTGGGTGGGTTGTCAATGAATTGGTGGCAGCTGTGCGAGGAAGGAGAACCCGTAATCTGAAGATAAAGAACTTGACACCACTCCACAACTACAATCACTGTTTTATATCGGAATATTTTGAAAGGTAGAAATTAACACTAAATTTACTGTTTTGTATTGATTCGTTGTTATTCAAGGCTTTTACACAAGTTGTAAAATTATATCTGCTGCAATGAAATAGAATGCAAATTTCACATGTCAATATATGTAATGCTGGCTTCTAACAATCTCAAACGCACACAGATTACAAATGTTACAGCAAAAGATATTTGAATGTTCTTCAATGTTCACGCTATTTTACTTCAAACGGTTTCCAGTCAGTCAAAAGTACTAAAGCAATATTCGATTGGAAACACTCATAACAAGAAAGAGAGAGAGAGAAGATAGATGAAGGAGGGAGAGAGAGAGGCTTGTTTTTAGGTATCCTTCTGGGATCTTCTCATAATATGAGAACAGTCAGAAGAGATTGAAGTACAATTCTCATTAGGAAATTTGTCTAAATGATAGATGTATTTGAAAATGTATGGCAACAAAGCTAGTGAAGCAGAAAATAGATTAGAGAAAGATCACCTCATACAATCAGATTGTTAGAGTGATAAACTGAAGCAAAATCAATCCACCAAAGACGAGTAAGAATAGAGGAAAGAATGGCAAATAGTGCTAATCATGCTAGGAATAGAAATAAATAATTTTATACTAGCAGACACACTAAGTCGATATTGTTGTAAGCAAATAAGCTGTACTAAATCTGCAGTCTTCCTTCAAGTTTTTTTTTTTTGTTTTGGTTTGTTTTCAAGTTACAAATCTAGAGTTTAGTAAAAGTATGGGTCCATTGTAAAACATAACTGGTTGTTCAGGTTTTGGGGTTAGTTTTAAGGGGTTTGTATGCTGGGCTTGGGGATGTTAATAATTTTTAATAATTACATAGGCATGGGTACGCAGTTAAGAAGTTTGTTTCCCAACGATGGGGTATCAGCACCTTGGGTAAATGCCTTCTTCTATAGCTCCAGACCAACCAAAGCCTTGTGAGTGGATTTGGTAGGCAGAAACTGTAACGACAATGAGCTGGCAGAAACATTAGCATGCCAGGCGAAATGCTTAGTGGTATTCTGTCTGCCGTTACATTCTGAGTTCAAATTCCGCTGAGGTTGATTTTTGCCTTTCATCCTTTCGGGGTTGATAAATTAAGTACCAGTTATGTGCTGGGGTCGATGTAATTGACTTAACCCCTTTGTCTGTCCTTGTTTGTCTCCTCTATGTTTAGCCCCTTGTGGGCAATAAAGAAATAAGAAACTGTAAAGAATCATGTGTATGTGTGTGTGTGCGAATGTTCCCTTCTGCTTTTGATCATTTGAATTCTTCCCCTGAAGAAGGAACTAGTTTTTAACAAAAACACAAAGCTCCATCATTAGAATGGAGATAACAAAAACAAAGTCGCATTTTAAACTTGAGAAAAGTCTTGCAGATTTTTACTGTTCCACTTACAGACTTCATTTATAATGTGCAAGTTAGTTGGTTGATTTCCTTTTCTGAAAGCCCAAACATATCCAGATTGTCATTTTGGTATTTACACACAAAACCAAATGCCCCTATTATTTATTATTGGTATCAATGTGAATTTATAATCTGGATATTGAAGCTGGAGGTTTCAAAGCAGTTGTCCATTGTTATCTTCTTTCCCTTTGATTTTCAAAGAGATATTTACATCAGTAAGACAGCTGACCTCTATCATCATCATCATCATCATTGACAGTACATATTTCCCTTATCTATCCCAAACAACAATATCTGGCCTGTTATGCTTACATTTCATAGATGTCTTGATAGGAATGTTCCACCAGTATTCTTTGTGCTGGTATTTGTGTACGTATTCAATAACAGGGAGATTCTCTATATTTATTCCAGGACAGTCTTTTTTCCGAATGGCACTGTATATTGTTTTGGGGACTATCTCATGTCACAAAGGAAAGTAGAAACATGACATTCTTGGGCAGCTGCTAATCACATATCTCTGAAGTCTTCTGCAGAACTATGACATAATCTACATTTTGTACGCATGTAATTATTCACTTTTATTTCAAGATTTCTTGCCAATAGAGAAACAACTGGTTTCTAACCTAGATCCAAGGCTCCTTCATTGGAATTTCAACACAAACAACAAGGTATTTTTGTATGTATGTATGCATGTATGTATGTATGCATGTATGTATGTATGCATGTATGTATGTATGTCATTATTCAGTTTATTTCAAGATTTCGTGCCAATAGAGAAAGAACCGGTTTTTAACCTAGATCCTAGGCTCCCTCATTGGAATTTCAACATCAGCAGCAGAATATTTTTGTATGTATGTATATATGTATTTATGTATGTATGTCGTTATTCAGTTTATTTTAAGATTTCTTGCCAAAAGAGAAAGAACAGGTTTCTAACCTAGATCCAAGGTTCATTCATTGGAATTTCAACATCAACAACAGGGTATTTTTGTATGTATGTATGTATGTATGTGCAGATTTGTATGTTTTATCTAAATATTCTCATGCGTATAGTTGCATATCTAAACATGCTCATATATATTTAAATAATAAACTTCTGGAAAGTTTTACAGATTTTTACAGTTCCAGTGATGGATTGGATCTGTGGTCTTCAAATTAGCTTTCTCCTTTCTGCTTTTAAGAAGCCTAATTTCTCTAGATTGGCATTTAGGCAGTGTGTTACATATCTCAGGGCCCCAGTAGTCACAGGTATAAATCTGAACTTGTAATCTGGATAGAGTAACTGCAGATTTCTCAATAGTTCAGCATATGTGTTCTCTTTTTCACTGACTTTCAACTTTATGTTAACATCCACTGGTCTGCTGATTTCCACAACTGTGCACAGTTTCTTTTCTCTATCCCAAATCATTATATCAGGTCTGTTGTGCTTACGTTTTATTGAGGTCTGCACTGGGACATTCCACCATTATTCCTTTTTATTATGAGTGGCTGTGGCTCCTACCATATTCTTATTTCTTTGTTCTCGGGATTATCCTTCCAATGGATCTCTTTGTACAGTGTCCTCGCTAGAACATCATGTCTCACTGGTAGATAATACCATGATAACATACATATGTATGCATGTATGTATGTATGCATGTATGTATGTATGCATGTATGTATGTATGCATGTATGTATGTATGTATGTATGTATGTGTGTGTGTGTGTGTGTGTATGTATGAATTATTTCTATTAGCTCACTTTAGTTTATCTATCTATCTATCTATCTATCTATCTATCTATCTATCTATCTATCTATCTATCTGACGGACGTGCTGTCACATCGGCTGCAGAGGTAAACCTCTTTTTGACCTTTTATTGCCCACATTTTGTTGGAATTTTTTGTATATAAGGTGTGTGAAGCACCTAACTTTCTTTTTATTG